>NC_041390.1:512809079-512889170 GCF_002162155.2 Triticum dicoccoides
CCGCTTTTCCCCGGCCCCAGCCGAGCCGAGCTGCTCGCTCCTGCTGGTAAACAGCACGCCGGCCCGGCCGTAGTGCACCACTCGCGATGACTCATGGCCTGGGCGGGCTCGCATCATTGCACCGCAGCCGCAGCGCACCGGCGAGCAAGAAACAGAGCAAGAGAAGAGAGGGGGTGGTCGTCGTCGTCGTCGTCGTCGTCGTGGAACGTAGTGGCAGACCATGGCACGCCCATTGGAGTGGCCTGGCTCTGTGCTTGCCGACGGCGCAATTCCCGAGGCCCTCAATCCCCTCTCCGGTGACCGTTTTCGTCCTTATTTTAACATGTTGGCGCCCTACTACGAGTGTGCGTGCAACCATAGTTTAATCCTTTCAAAACCAGTAAAAGCAGTAGCTTAGGGTTCAACGCAGCACGTCTAACACTCCTTCCGTCCGTTCCTTCAAAGAATTACTACTAGTTCAATGCTATCAGCTCTTCAACAAAATTGAACATGCCTATGCTTGACATGTTTATAGAAAGATTGTCTATCCTCCACAGTCAAACAAATGTGTATCATTAGAACCAGCATGAAGCATATTTTGCACTTTGTTTATTTGGAATTTACATGTCGATAGTTTATTATTCACAATAATGTATACGCTGTTTTTTTCTTCTTCTAATCGGATTTGGTCTTATTTTGATCAAATAAATGAGTTCGTAGACTACATAATCCCATTCTGAATTGTTGGTCCAAAACATGCATTTAGTTTGAATTAATAAACTAATGGTCCATTTCACTCAAATATATGTATGTTTGACTTTTGCATAGCCTACCATGCGCTAAAACGAAGGAAATAGTTCGGAGTGACTTCGTGAACATGATAATGCAGAAAAATCTTTTGTCTCTGTAAAAAAAAAATCAGATGGTAAACTTGATGATGCACTACTTGACACGTGTCGTACGACCTAATAATCTTAGAGTATGACCATATGAGCATCTCCGATGCCAATGCAGAAAATAAATAAATAAAATTAAATAAATCCTCCATCGTCTAGAAGATGGACTTGATGATTCTTTGAATTTTACATAAAACTAGAAACACATGACTTCCCATGTACTCCCGCCGGTCCTTTTTACTCCGCATACAACATTGGGACAAGTTAAGTTTTGCAATGTTTGACCATATTTATATTAAAAAATATCAACATCTAAAAAAGAAATATGAATCTACGTTCTATGAGGAATCTAATGATATTGATTTAGTATTGTGAATGCTGATACTTTTTCTTATAGGTTTAGTCAAATTAGAGATATCATAACTTTGTACAAAACTAATATGCAGACTAGAAGGACTGCACGGAGTACAAGACTGTTTATCTGCACAATTTCCAAAGTATATTTTGCAAGATTTTGAAAAATGTGCTACTTTCTTATATGCTGCACAATGCATTATAATATGTATGTTGGAGGAAACTATCCTTTTTCTTTGCTGTAATACGTGTATCATTTGTATCGTAAAAATCATAAACAAATCATGTAAATATCAACCTGACAAAACTGAAAAGACAATAAAATATTAACCTTTACATAAAGGAACACCAGCCAAGAAAATAATAATTACAATCAAACCGAAGAATCCTCTGAACTTGACACCAACGCCCGTCACCTGCCTCTCGCACCACCATAACAACCACCAAAGGAAAAAAAATGACGGATCACCTCCTCACTCGAGCTTGAAGCGGCTTCATCGCTGATATGCAACTTTGCGGACCTTCAAGGTGGCTCACCAAAGACGAAGCCATTACCGTTAAACGAATAAGACGGGGCAACACCCCGGACACGCCATCAAACTCCGGATTTGACGCACACACCCCTCCCGAGAAAGACGTCGAAGGAGAAAACCATACCTATTATCCATGAACCAAAATCCATCTCACGATCTACCATCTTTCAAATGTCGTCTATACAGACCACAATCTACATCCCTGAAGGAAATATGCCCTAGAGGCAATAATAAAGTTGTTATTTATATTTCCTTATATCATGATAAATGTTTATTATTCATGCTAGAATTGTATTAACCGGAAATTTAGTACATGTGTGAATACATAGACAAACAAAGTGTCACTAGTGTGCCTCTACTTAACTAGCTCGTTAATCAAAGATGGTTAAGCTTCCTAATCATAGACATGAGTTGTCATTTGATGAACGGGATCACATCATTAGAGAATGATGTGATTGACTTGACCCATCCGTTAGCTTAGCACTATGATCGTTTAGTTTATTGCTATTGCTTTCTTCATAACTTATACATGTTTCTATGATTATGAGATTATGCAACTTCCGAATACCGGAGGAACACTTAGTGTGCTATCAAACGTCACAACGTAACTGGGTGATTATAAAGATGCTCTACAGGTGTCTCTGATGGTGTTTGTTAAGTTGGCATAGATCGAAATTAGGATTTGTCACTCCGTGTATCGGAGAGGTATCTCGGGGCCCTCTCGGTAATGCAAATCACTATGAGCCTTGCAAGCAATGTAACTAATGAGTTAGTTACGGGATGATGCATTACGAAATGAGTAAAGAGACTTGCCGGTAACGAGATTGAACTAGGTATGATGATACCGATGATCGAATCTCGGGCAAGTAACATACCGATGACAAAGGGAACAACGTATGTTGTTATGCGGTTTGACCGGTAAAGATCTTCATAGAATATGTAGGAACCAATATGAGCATCCAGGTTCCGCTGTTAGTTATTGACCGAAGATGAGTCTCGGTCATGTCTATATAGTTCTCAAACCCGTAGGGTCCGCACGCTTAACGTTCGATGACGATCAATATTATGAGTTTATGTGATTTGATGTACCGAAGGTTGTTCGGAGTCCCGGATGTGATCACGGACATGACGAGGAGTCTCAAAATGATCGAGATATAAAGATTGATATATTGGATGACTATATTCGGACACCAGAATAGTTCCGGAGGTCACCGGATATATATCGGAGTGTCGGAAGGGTTATCGGATCCACCGGATAAGTAATGGGCCTTATTAGGCCCAGGGGAGAGAGAGGGGCAGCCAAGGGCTGGGCCCCCCCCCATGGCCTAGTCCGAATTGGACTAGGGGGAGGGGCGGCGCCCCCTCCTTCCTTCTCTTTCCCCTCTCCTTCCTTCTTCTCCTAGTAGTACTAGGAAAGGGGGAACCAACTCCTACTTGGAGTAGGATTGCCCCCTTGGGCGCGCCCTATGAGGGTCGGCCGGCCTCCTGATACATCTCCATCGTATCTACTTTTCCAAACACTTTTGCCCTTATTTTGGACTCTAACTTGCATGATTTGAATGGAACTAACCCGGACTCACATTGTTTTCAGCAGAATTGCCATGGTGTTATTTTTGTGCAGAAATAAAAGTTCTTGGAATGACCTGAAAATCAATGGAGAATATCTTTGGAATATATAAAAACTACTGGCGAAAGAATCAAGGCCAGAGGGCCCACACCCTGTCCACGAGGGTGGGGGGCGCGCCCCCTGCCTCGTGGGCCCCTTGGAGCTCCACCGACCTCAACTCCAACTCTATATATTGATGTTATGGGAGAAAAAAATCAGAGAGAATGATTCATCGCGTTTTACGATACAGAGACGCCGCCAAGCCCTAATCTCTCTCCGGAGGGCTGATCTGGAGTCTGTTCGGGGCTCCGGAGAGGGGAATTCGTCGCCATCATCATCATCAATCTTCCTCCATCACCAATTTCATGATGCTCACCGTCGTGCGTGAGTAATTCCATCGTAGGCTTGCTGGACGGTGATGGGTTGGATGAGATTTATCATGTAATCGAGTTAGTTTTGTTAGGGTTTGATCCCTAATATCCATTATGTTCTGAGGATGTTGCTATGACTTTGCTATGCTTAATGCTTGTCACTAGGGCCCGAGTGCCATGATTTCAGATCTGAACCTATTATGTTTTCATAAATATATGTGAGTTCTTGATCCTATCTTGCAAGTCTATAGCCACCTATTATGTGTTATGATCCGTTAAGCCCGAAGTGACAATAATCGGAATACTTACCGGTGATGACCGTAGTTTGAGGAGTTCATGTATTCACTAAGTGTTAATGCTTTGTTCCGATACTCTATTAAAAGGAGGCCTTAATATCCCTTAGTTTCCAATAGGACCCCGCTACCACGGGAGGGTAGGACAAAAGATGTCATGCAAGTTCTTTTCCATAAGCACGTATGACTATATTCGGAATACATGCCTACATTACATTGATGAACTGGAGCTAGTTCTGTGTCACCCTATGTTATAACCGTTGCATGAGGAATCGCATCCGACATAATTATCCATCACCGATCCATTGCCTATAAGCTTTTCATATATTGATCTTTGCTTAGTAACTTTTCCATTGCCACTGTTACAATCACTACAAAACTACTACCGTTACTTTTGTCACAGTTACCGCTACTATCATACTAATTTGCTACTAAATACTTTGCTGCAGATATTAAATTTTCAGGTGTGGTTCAATTGACAACTCAGCTGCTAATACTTGAGAATATTCTTTGGCTCCCTTTGTGTCGAATCAATGAATTTGGGTTGAATACTCTACCCTCGAAAACTATTGCGATCCCCTATACTTGTGGGTTATCAAGACTATTTTTTGGCGCCGTTGCCGGGGAGCATAGCTCTATTCTTTGAGTTACTTGTGATTTATATCTGTTGATCACTATGAAGAATTTGAAAGATAAAAGAACCAAGATTTTTCCTTCAACTACGAGGGGAGGTAAGGAACTGCCATCTAGCTCTGCACTTGATTCACCTTCTATTTTGAGTAAACTTGCGACACCTACTCCTGATATGCATTCTGATATGTCGCATGTTATTGATGATGCCACTTCTGCTTTGCATGATACTTATGATGAAACTACTTCTATGCTTGATAATATCGTGCCACTAGGCGAATTTCTTGATGAACAACTTGCTAGGGTTAGAGAGAATGAAATTATTGAAACTGATAATATTGATGAAAGTGATGATGAAGATTCTTCCCCTAGATATGAATTGCCTGTTGTGCCTGAGGGTTATGTTATAGATGAAGAAACTGCTAGAGACTTTTTAGCTTGCAATGATAGATATGATCTTAAGAAATTATTAATTAAGCTGAAAGAAAAATCCTTGAATGCTAGAATGAAATATGACCCTGCTTTTGCTACTTCACCTATCTGTATTTCCGATAAAGATTATGATTTCTCTGTCGATTCTGAGTTAATTACTTTGGTTGAATCTGATCCTTTTTATGGCTATGAATCTGAAACTGTTGTGACACATCTTACTAAATTAAATGATATAGCCATCCTATTCACTAAGGATGATAAAACTCGCTACTATTATATCCTTAAGTTATTCCCGTCTCTTTAAAGGGTGATGCTAAAACATGATTTAATGCTCTTGATCCTGGTTGTGTGCGTAGTACCCAGGACATGATTTATTACTTTTGTGCTAAATATTTCCCCGCTCATAAGAAACAAGCTGCCTTAAGGGAAATATATAATTTTGTGCAAATTGAAGAAGAGAGTCTCCCACAAGCTTGGGGGAGGCTTCTCCGATTACTTAATGCTTTGCCTTATCATCCTCTCAAGAAAAATGAAGTACTTGATATCTTTTATAATGGACTAACCGATGCTTCCAAAGACCACCTAGATAGTTGTGCTGGTTGTGTTTTCAGGGAAAAACTATTGATCAAGATGAATTGCTATTGAATAATATGTTGAGTAATGAAAATGATTGGACACTTCCTGAACCAACTCCTGAGCCAACTCTGAAGAAAAGGGGTATTCTATTTCTCAGTCCTGAAGATATGCAAGAGGCAAGGAAATCTATGAAAGAAAAAGGTATTAAAGCTGAAGATGTTAAGAATTCACCACATATTGAAGAAATTATTGGTCTTGATAACCCAACACAGGTAGTAAAGGTAAATTCTATCTATAGATTTGATGAAGGTGATATTCCTCGTTATAAGTCTTCTAGCCATTACTTAGATGAGTTTGATCATTTTATTGTTAAATAAGAAAACTTCAATGATTATGTTGGTAGACAATTGAAATGTAATGCTTATATGATTGAACACTTGAGTGATTATATGTCTAGAGTTAAATGTGAACTTAAACTTATTAGCAAACATGCTTCTATAGTTACCACTCAAGTAGAACAAGTACTTAAGGCTCATAATGATTTGCTCAATGAATTAAATAATAAGAAAAATGATAATGTTGTTAGAGTTATGACTAGAGGGGGTAAAATGACTCAGGAACCTTTGTATCCTGAGGGCCACCCTAAGAGAATTGAGCAAGATTCTCAGAGAACTAATGTTGGTGCACCTAGTTCTTCTAAGAAGAAGAAATAGAATGATAGGACTTTGCATGCTTCTAGTGAGCCTGTTGTTGACACACCTGAGAATCCTTATGATATTTCTATTTATGATTCTGAAACACAATCTGGCAATGAACATGAACCTAGTGACAATGTTAATGACGATTTTCATGTTGATGCTCAACCTAGCAATGATAATGATGTAGAGATTGAACCTGTTATTGATCTTGATAACCCACAATCAAAGAATCAACGTTATGATAAAAGAGACTTTGTTGCTAGGAAGCATGGTAAAGAAAGAGAACCATGGGTTCACAAACCCATGCCTTTTCCTCCTAAACCATCCAAGAAAAAGGATGATGAGGATTTTGAGTGCTCTGCCGAAATGATTAGAACTATCTTTTTGTGTATGCGTTTGACTGATGTGCTTAAAATGAATCCTTATGCTAAGTACATGAAAGATATTGTTACAAATAAAAGAAAGATACCGAAAGAGAAAATTTCCACCATGCTTGCTAATTACACTTTTAAAGGTGGAATACCAAAGAAACTTGGAGATCCAGAAGTACCAACTATACCATGCTCCATTAAAAGAAACTATGTTAAAACTGCTTTATGTGATCTTGGAGCCGGTGTTAGTGTTATGCCTCTCTCTTTATATCGTAGACTTGATTTGAATAAGGTGACACCTACTGAAATATCTTTGCAAATGGCTGATAAATCAACTGATAAATCTGCCGGTATTTGTGAGGACGTGCCTGTTGTGGTTGCAAACGTTACTATTTTAACGGACTTTGTTATTCTTGATATTCCCGAGGACGATAATATGTCTATTATTCTTGGAATACCCTTTTTGAATACTGCATGGACTGTTATTGATTGCAACAAAGGCAATGTCACTTTTCATGTTAATAGTAATGAACATACGGTACACTTTCCGAGGAAACAACCTCAAGTCCACAGTATCAATTCTATTGGAAAAATTCCAACAATTACTATTGGAGGTTTTGAATTTCCTCTTCCTATTGTCAAGAAGAAATATGATATTCTTATTGTTGGGATGTGCATATTCCAGTTGAGGTAACCTAGTGTTATTCGAAATTTCTCCGGTTTTATGCAATTCAGAATGAGTTTGTTAACAAGACTTGATCAACCTTGTTAGTGGATTCCTTTTGATGAGTATGAGATGGATGAAGTTAGAAAGCACAACTCTCTGTACCCTCCTTTTACTTTTTGTTATTTAGTTTAAATAAAGTAAAAATAGTATTTTTCTGTATGTTTTCTGAATTATCCTTGCAATAAAAAAATACCCCGAAAATAAAAGTTCTTTAAATGCCCTGAAAATTTAATATGATATTTTCCAGAATATTTAAGAACTATTGGCACTAAGAACACACCAGGGGGACCCACCATGTGCCCACGAGGGTGGAGGGCGCGCCCTACCCCCTGGGCGCGCCCCCTGCCTTGTGGACCACACGTGGGTCCCCTCCACTTATTCTTACACCCACACACTTTGTCTTCCTACAAAAAAAATCACCCACCAGCTCAAACCCGAGTTCTAGCTCATCTTGCTGTCATTTTCGATCTCCTTGCTCAAAGCTCCATTCACAAAACTGTTTTGGGGGGTTGTTCTTCGGTATGTGACTCCTCCAATGGTCCAATTAGTTTTTGTTCTAGTGCTTTATTTATTGCAATTTTTTGCTGCTTAGGTGCCCCTGTTCTTGAGCTTGTATGTCAAATTTATGTGGTCAAAAGTAGTTTTAATGCATGATAGAGCTTCTAGGCACTTGTAGGAGTAGTTGCTACCAATTTTGTTGAGTTTGCTTCACTTTTATTTTGAGTCACTAAAAATTTCAGAAATTTTTCAGAGAAAGAAATATGTTTAAGAAAATGTACCAAGGTGGTTTCTTAAGGAAGCAAGGACCCAGGCCCGCGATACGTGAGCCGGATTATGAACTACCAAGAGAAGCTCAAGTGCGGCCTTGTGAATGGCCGTCAGAAGACTTTATGGTCCAAGCAGGAATTAAGGAGGAATTTGACGCGTATGTGTGTAATGCTGAACTTGAAGGCTTCATGTCAGATAAGTGCCCCCAATATTATCACATAACTGATTCCTTTGTGAGAAGGTTTAAATTTACATCATCACGCAATTCTCAAACTGTCCTATTTGATCTCCATGATAAATCTTATACTATGGACTTAGAAGATTTTAATACCGCTTGTAAACTTCCGCAGTGGGGTAGTATTAGTGAACCTCGCAAATCTGAATTTAAAAAATTTCTTGCTAGTATCACTGTGGGGGAATCTAGAAAAATAACACAAGCTACCATAAGGAGCATTCATTTTCTTGCCATAAATTATTTTGCTCTCTTCGTGGGTAGATGCATTGACGGTAAAGATGAGGCTTGCGACATGTGCGTTCCAGATCTTAGTGTCCTCAAGAGTGTGGTATTGGGTGATAAATAATACAACTTGGGGGCTATTGTTGCACGTAGGTTGCATCTTAATAGTTTAACTGGAGACTTTTTGGTGGAATGTATGCAACTCGTATAGTTAATTTTCTTGAGATACCCATACATGAAAATGATATTGAATTGCCTCCTGCTTATCTAGATTATAATGCTATGGTTCGTCATCAGTTTGTTGAGAGGAACGATTAGTTCCTCCAGTACCGACTAATCTTTGACAGACGGCGCGCCATCCATGATGCTCTCCCTGCTCTTGGTTTCTTTGACTTTCAGACAAAAGAGAGATATGTTATAACTAGGGAGGAGGCAAACGAGTATGAGAGGAGGACCGAGGAAGCTCGCCTCCAGGCTGCACCTCTTCAGGCAGTAGCTGCTGCAGCTCATTACGACCCCAGCTTCAACTTTGGATATCCACCAGGCCAGCCATGGCCATAGATCAACTTAAGCCAAAAGCCTAAGCTTGGGGTCGTACGTATTTCTCACCGACATTACATTCATGTTCACACACTCATGCCAGTTGTCGGTGCTCAGACATTTTCATTGTATCATCCTTGCTAGTTTATTTTCTATTTTAAGCTTTCTTCTTGTGTGTTTGAAAAATCTTAAGAAAAATTAAAAAATTAGTTGTAGCTTTTAACTAGTTTACTTTCCATGCCTGTAGTAGTAATAACTAAAAGAAAACCCAAAAATATTTCTCGTTCTTCTTTTTCTTGTTGGGAGCTTTCCCGTGTAAATAGTTTATTTCTTTTCTTTTCTTTGGGAGTCGGGAGGAGAAGACAATAATGAAAATGTTGAAGTGGCTCTCATATGCATCATTGTTGATCTAACAAAGAGCCCATATTACCTTGTCTTCTCTCTTGAATTGAAAGCTTGCAGATTCCAGCTTAGTCCAATGCACATGCACTATTATTATTATCCAAACCATTCAGTTGTGCAAGTGAAAGGCAATAATGACGATATATGATAGACTGATTGAGATGAGAAAAGCTGGTATGAACTCGACCTCTTTTGTTTTTGTAAATATGATTAGTTCATCGTTCCTGATTCAGATTATTATGAATAAACATATTTGCAATGACAATTAGAGATTCTAGTTGTTCATGTCATGCTTAATTTGCTAGGAGTTTATAATGGTTTACCTTGCGTGCCAACATGCTATTAAAGTGGTTGTGATGTGGTATGATAGGGTGGTATCCTCCTTTGAATGATTCGAGTGGATTGACTTGGCACATGTTCACGCATGTAGTTGAAACAAAATCAACATTGCCTCCACGATATTTATGTTCATGGTGAATTATATCCTACTCATGCTTGCATTCAGTGTTGATTAATTTTAATGCATGTTCATGACTGTTGTCGCTCTCCAACTGGTCGCTCCCCAGTCTCTTTCTAGCCTTCACTTGCACTAAGCGGGAATACTGCTTGTGCATCCAACTCCATAAACCCCAAAAGTTATTCCATATGAGTCCACCATACCTTCCTACATGCAGTATCTACCTGCCGTTTCAAGTAAATTTGTATGTGCCAAACTCTAAACCTTCAAATGAAATTCTTTTTTGTATACTCGAATAGCTCATGTATCAACTAGGGCTATTTGTATCTTCCATGCTAGGAGGGTTATTCTCAAGAGGAGTGGACTCCGCTCCTCACTCACGAGAGAATGGCTGGTCACCGGGATGCCCAGTCCCATGCTCAAATCAAATCAAAATAATTGTAAACGAAACTCCCCTAGGATTGTTGTTAGTTGGGGGCACCCGTTGTTTCGGACAAGCCATGAATTTATGTTTGTTGGTGGTAGGGGGAGTATAAACTTTACCATTCTGTTTGGGAACCGCCTATAATGTGTGTAGCATGAAAGATATCGAGATCTCTCGGTTGTTATGTTGACAATGAAAATATACCACTCAAAATATTATTTATCTCTGTTTCAAAAATCGAGCTCTGACACCTCTACAAATCCCTGCTTCCCTATGCGAAGGGCCTATCTATTTACTTTTATGTTGAGTCATCATCCTCTTATTAAAAAGCACCAGTTGGAGAGTACCGCTGTCATTTGCATGCATTACTATTAGTTTATATTGAGTATGACTGTGACTGGATCTCTTTTATCATGAATTACAATTTCCAGTCAGCCCTTGATCTTTAGAGGTGCTCTGCATTTATGTTACGCGGTCTCAGAAAGGGCCAGCGAGATACCATCTTATTATATCACATTATGATTGCTTTGAGAAAGTGTTGTCATCCGAGATTTACTATTATTGCTCGCTAGTTGATTATGTCATTGGTATGAGTAAACATTAGACCTAAATGTTATTGTGAATATGATTAGTTCATAATCTTTGCTGAAAACTTGAATGCTTGCTTTACATATTTACAACAACGAAAGCAAACAGAGTTTGTAAAAGTTTTTATTTATCACTTTCAGTTTTTCAACTGAATTGCTTGAGGACAAGCAAAGGTTTAAACTTGGGGGAGTTGATACGCCTCCATCGTATCTACTTTTCCAAACACTTTTGCCCTTATTTTGGACTCTAACTTGCACGATTTGAATGGAACTAACCCGGACTGACGCTGTTTTCAGCCGAATTGTCATGGTGTTATTTTTGTGCAGAAATAAAAATTCTCGGAATGACCTGAATATCAACGGAGAATATTTTTGGAATATATAAAAAATACTGGCGAAAGAATCAGGCCAGGGGGCCCACACCCTGTCCACGAAGGTGGGGGGCGCGCCTACCCCCTGGGTGCGCCACTTGCCTCGTGGGCCTCCTGGAGCTCCACCGACCTCAACTCTAACTCTATATATTCACGTTCGGGGAGAAAAAATTCAGAGAGAAGGATTCATCGCGTTTTACGATACGGAGCTGCCGCCAAGCCCTAATCTCTCTCGGGAGGGGTGATCTGGAGTCCGTTCGGGGCTCCGGAGAGGGGAATCCGTCGCCATCGTCATCATCAACCTTCCTCCATCACCAATTTCATGATGCTCACCACCGTGCGTGAGTAATTTTATCATAGGCTTGCTAGACGGTGATGGATTAGATGAGATTTATCATGTAATCGAGTTAGTTTTGTTTGGGTTTGATCCCTAGTATCCATTATGTTCTGAGATTGAAGTTACTATGACTTTGCTATGCTTAATGCTTGTCACTAGGGCCCGAGTACCATGATTTCAGATCTAAACCTATTATGTTTTCATGAATATATGTGAGTTCTTGATCCTATCTTGCAAGTCTATAGTCACCTATTATGTGTTATGATCCATTAACCCCGAAGTGACAATAATCAGGATACTTACCGGTGATGACCGTAGTTTGAGGAGTTCATATATTCATTAAGTGTTAATGTTTTGTTCCGGTACTCTATAAAAGGAGGCGTTAATATCCCTTAGTTTTCAATAGGACCCCGCTGCCACGGGAGGGTATGACAAAAAATGCCATGCAAGCTCTTTTCCATAAGCACGTATGACTATATTCGAAATACATGCCTACATTACATTGATGAACTCGAGCTAGTTCTGTGTCACCCTATGTTATAACCGTTGCATGAAGAATCATATTCGACATAATTATCCATCACTGATCCATTGCCTACGCGCTTTTTCTATATTAATCTTTGCTTAGTTACTTTTTCATTGTCACTGTTACAATCACTACAAAACTGTTACCGTTACTTTTGCCACCGTTACCGCTACTATCATACTAGTTTGCTACTAAATACTTTGCTGTAGATATTAACTTTTCCAGGTATGGTTGAATTTACAACTCAGCTGCTAATACTTGAGAATATTCTTTGGCTCCCCTTGTGTCGAATCAATAAATTTGGGCTGAATACTCTACCCTCAAAAACTGTTGTGATCCCCTATACTTGTGGGTTATCACCACTCCTTGCTCCTTTATATACGGGGGCAGGGGCATCCTAGAACACACAAGTTAACAATTGTTTTAGCCGTGTGCGGTGCCCCTCCACAGAAACACAACTCTGTCATATTGTCATAGTGCTTAGGCGAAGGCCGAAGCCGTTCGTCGGTAACTTCATCATCACCGTCAACACTTTGTCATGGTGACGAAACTCTCCCTCGACCTCAGTTGGATCTAGAGTTCGTAGGACGTCACCGAGAAGAACATGTGCAGATCGCGAAGGTGCCGTGCGTTCGGTACTTAATCGGTTGGATCGCGAAGACGTTCGACTACATCAATCGCGTTACTCAACGTTTCCGTTTTCGGTCTACGAGGGTACGTAGACACACTCTCCTCTCTTGTTGCTATGCTTCTTCTAGATAGATCTTGCGTGATCGTAGAAAATTTTGTGAAATACCGCGTTCCCCAACAATTCGTATCTCTGAAGCTCCGCAACGGCGCTGGTGCAAACGTTCTCGCAACGGCGGAGCCCGAGGACACAAGTTCACCACGAGGATGCCGCTGCTGTCACGCCATCCTTCCTGAATAAACTGGTTTCCAAATTCATCCGCAACCATACAGTCGATCGCCTCATCGGGGATGGATCTGAATATTCTTTATTCAGGCATCGCCATCATCGCCTTCGAAGTAAAGACGATAAACAACCTAAAAATCTAAACTACTACGGCCTAAACAATCTACACGTGTGGATCCGACAGCCGTCCTCATCACCGGCAACCGAGGTCGTCAGTGGATGGGAGCCACCAGACGGCGGCGGCAGAAGAAAGCACTCGCACGCAGACAAGATCACGATCACCTTTCTTTGGAAGAAAGAAAACGATGCGCTAAAAAAGTACGGGGTATGACAGTCAACGGAGAAAACTATCCAACAATAATGTGACGATGGTGTACTTTCAAAACGACAATCTTGTGTACAGTACTTTGTATAATTGCTAGACTGATCATTTGCTTCCTTTTTTATAGGTGCACAATCTGTTTTTTTTCACGAATTCTCATAAGTGTGTGTGGCATTAAAACTCATTAAGATGCACTAGAATGGTTGGTCAACCAGCTACGCCATGTGGCGCATGCTGGCAGATCACGATGAGAATTTTTTTTAGAGTTTTCTAAATGGTAGGGAGACTTTTTTTCGAAAATCTTTTTAGGTTTTTTCTTTTTTTAGGATGGATGTGATGTTCAGGTGACGCGAGAATATTTTTAATTTTTTTTTAAAACATGGTTCCTTAGGGTCCAATTCATTAAGAAAGGTTGAAGAGAGTTGCCCAGCTAATTACTGTAGGCTAAAAGCGTTACAACATGCCCACCAAAACAGGGCACCCTGTAAGACCTGGCAACCCACACAAGAACGCACACACGCGTCAAGGAGAGAACACTGTCGAGGTTGAATCGGGTGCCATCGTCATCACACCTCCGTGAGGGCGACTCTGACTCCACCATCAACGACCACCGATGTAGCCCTCGCCGCAAACAAGCGTCGAGGCCTGCGTCGGTCGATGCCAAACAGTCAGTCGCATGCGCTGGCCACCAGGCAACTCCAACTCTGTCGGCAAGCATTGCAGGAGAAAAACGTTGTGCCTGCATCGAGCCAACGCTGGAATCGACCACCTGTCTTGTATCATCGTCGCCGCAAGGGCCCCTCTTCAACAGCTCCGACTCCAGAAAGACAAAGTGAGGCATGGCGACTCCTCGAACACGCCGGATGAGACCGACTACCAACACACAGCAGCAACCCAACTCCGCTCGAAGCCACCATCATTGCCTCACAAGAAGCCTCGCAAACCATCCACATCACCGACCAGGCACCTGCCTATTGCAATGCCGCGAGCGCCTAGCCCATGGAGCGCACAGACGAGATCCAAAGCCCTTCAAGACGACGCCCCAAAGAGGGAAGTGACGATGTCGACGCCGTCGCCCGACCCGACTGGGCCTTAGGCTTCCACCCGAAGAGTTGAATCCGAGAGTGTGTAGGGGATGGACTCCACAACGGTGCCTCCAAGGAGGTAACACGACATCCATGGGCGCCGACGCCGTCGGCTGACCAAAGCCAGGCAAGCTTTCGCCTGGAGCACCGCCAACACCACACCCCCACACACCGCACCTCCGCTAGCCCATCACCTCCCACAAAGCCACGGCGCCATGACCATGAAGAAGCCACCAATCCTCGTCACTGGCCAGAGACGCGGACGAGCCGAATCCAGCTAGATCTGGCACCCCATCACCGCTGCAGCCACACAGAACTTGCCCGACCGACAACCTCCCGAGATGTCGCTGGCAAGGAAGCGCGGCCAGCGCGAAGCACACCACCAGAGCACCTGAAGGAGCTGTTGGGGAGCGCCATGGAGCCGTCAGGTCGCTGGGAGCCATGCCACGGCCAGATCCAACAACCTGCAAACCACCGTCCGACACCATAAAGCAGGACGAAGAGGGCCGCCACCCCACACCGACGCGCCGGACAGGAGCCATTGGACCAAGGGCCCTGACCCTGCCGGCAAAGCCACCGCGACCGCCACCCGTCAAAGGCCCTGCAGGGAGCTGAGCCGCCACGCAAACAACAGGATGGGGCGAACCTCCCCCGCCCAAGATCCACACGCAAGAGAAGATCCCCGCCGCCGCCATCCGCCGCCCGAGTTTAGCCTGGCGGCCTCGGGCGGGGCCGAAGGAGGGAGTGGTGGCGCGGCTTGATCTGGTCTCCACCCGTGTCGCCTGTGGAGGCGACACGGGGGACGGGAGGAAGTTTTTTTTTCTCGCTGCTTGCCTTTTAAAAAAATTTGACATGATGATGAGGTGTACATAGCTTTCTCTAGCCTCAACCTCTAGTATATCATGTAATAGCGCATAGGGCATCAGACTCGATTGAACTGATCTCGGGTTCCTCAAACGCGATGGATCTGCAAGTAAATCGCTCTACGTGTGCTAGCCGTACGCATAGGCCTACGTGTTTACGTACCCACATACGTACGATCTTGCAGCAGCCCTGGCAGCAAGTCGACCGGTCGGAAACAGTTTCATCAAGTGCACAGCCTGCACCTATCCGTCGATCTGTGCGCGTCTTATTTTACGCGGGGGCGTATACAGCGAGCGTACGTGTACGTGGTGCGAAACTATTCAAAACCACGCGGCTTATTTCTCCCGAGCTGTAAATCTTTTACTCACTGCTAGTAAAATCCCGGGGCTGGGACGTGCCGACATTTTGTCATTTCCAGTTGTACTACTACTGCTACGTATGGAAGCAAGTACGCGAGTACGTAGATCGAGATGTTTCCAGCTTTGAAAACGTCGGTACCCCGTTCTGGCTCCCGGCCGGTTTGAATTTTCTCTGCGCGGAGGACACTGTAGATTCCCGTTGCAGCCTTGCTTGCAGGAGAGTATAGTAGTTAGGCCTTCTACTATGTATTCGGTGCCACATTTCTTAAAAACCAGCCACGTATACAGAGATGGCAGTTGAACTTTTTATGGCACCGGTCACACAATGTGAAAGATTTCGCATCCACTTCAGCACGGGCCTATATGCATATAAATTAGTAATATATCTGCCAAACTTATCCAAGGATCAGTGTCATGGGGTGTTGCTTCACATGAGAAAGGACCAAGACGCGCTTAGTTTATTGGCTCACCGAATTTGGCACCGGAGCAAGTAGAAGCATCGATGCCTAGAATTTTTTACTTGACACCGGGCTGGACAATGTAGGGCATCGGTGCTAAATGTCAAAAAGCAAATTTGGCACCGATTATGGCCTACATAGTGGAAGGCCTTAGCAGATGTCCACCGATCAAAATGACCCGAAATCCAATTATTTTTGCACTAGGAATCCACCTAGCAGTACGATTTTACCGGTGGCGGTCTCGTCAGTCAGTAGGTTTGAGTACGGCGAGTAACCAGAGCCTTTGTTTCGGGATTCAGACCCAGGCACATGGCAATAATAATACCCACGGCGGTATATACGTAGTATTAGCGAATAAGCTTCACGTCTGTGCTTAAAAAAAGAGAGTAAGTTCCACGTCGGTTAATAATAATTAAATCAAGGTGTAGTAACATCCGCACATTCAGAACACTCGCTGTGTCACGGAAAAAAAAAGAACACCCGCTGTAGGCACGTAGATGTCACACTACGTACGTACGTACATACCGGGCTATAGCACATCGTATCCTCGTTTCCCCCCGAGGCCGCGTGCAGTGCAGAGAGCACCCAAGCAGTACGTGCATTCCTACACCTGGGATGGAGCAAGTCGCGTTATCATCACACGCTCTCTTTTACCATAGCTCGACGGCACCACTCGCGTTGGTGCGACGCGGACGGGCCGGCGCGAGCGCAAACGGAGGCACCACACCATGCGGCAAAAATCACATAATTGACCTGTGGATGAAACTATTTCAGGAACCAAACCGTATTTGAAATTTTTTCACTCCGCTGACCCTTTTATATAGCGTCCGACAACCAGATGCTTCATCCTACTGTGCAGCGTCTTACCGACGGACGCTGCACGTCTGGCCAACGTGGCACCCCTGGTCAAGGCCCAGCTCATACCTGATTGTGCAGCGCCTAGACGGCAGGCGCCATGTGCAGCACCTAGCAAGTAGGCGCTGCACAATGACTTAGTAACCACCGCGCGCTGGCCCTCCCTCACCACACATGATTCTTCGTTCTAGAGAAGAACGGAGAGACAAGTGGGCGGCGACTCTCCTCTCCCCCTCTCAATCCCCTCTTCAAAAATATTCAGACCTGACAATTTCTTTCGTGGATTTCTTCACCAATTCCTCTTGAAAGGTCCAGAAAATCTTACACATTTTTCAGATTTGTGGAACTCATGTTTGCTTGGATTTGAAATTTGCATGTAAAATTTGAAATAGCTTTGTGGGGTTATAAATTTAGGATTTGTAGATGCATTGTAATCATTATGAAACCGTAGTATTGTTGTTTTGTATTGACAATATATGCTTCCATAGTGAAACCCTAGATTGTTGATATGAAACCATATACATGTTGACATGTTTGTGCAGATGATATTTGAGATGACAATTGTCAATGCTTTCATTGCGGAAACCTAGATTATTGAGTGAGTATTGTAAATAATGCTTCCATTGTGCAACCCTGTATTGTTGTGAATACATAAGATTTTTGTGATCATTGTTGACATGCTTTCATTGTATATCTTGGATTAGTACTCAAAATTCCTTTTAGTGTGCACCCATTGTTGAGATGAATACATATTAAATAATGCTCGCATATGAAATAATTCATAGGAAGTATGGTAGTAAACTCATGTATGTTTTTTGTTAGAAATTTGTAGGATGGTTTGGCTTCTCGATGAACACCGCGCCTACTTTATGTCGGAGAAGAAGAAGGTAATAATGATAGCGGTTGGTATTCTGAAATTTGTGTTTAATTTAAATAGACATGCCCCATATTTAATACTCTGACTTGCTTGTTTGCAGTTTCTTCAACCTTTGAAGATTCGGTTTCACGGGGTCTCTGGTGGTGTCATGCCCTACGATGAGCGGTGCACACCGTACATCAGACAGACATGACTCCTCCCGTTCATTCCGCTGGTCAATCGGTCGACGCCGAACCATAGTGTTGCAGCAATCACCGCGCTGGTTGACGGTGGAGGACGGAGACACACAGTTTCCATCTTCGGGCCGGGGAGATGACCATGACGCTCCAGTATGTCGCCTTGCTCACCGTTCTTCCTATCGAGGGGAATCCTCTCTGTATGAGCACCGATTCTGATGGGTGGCGCCAGCAGATGGAGGCCCTTATTGGTATGTCTCCTCTTGAGGCTCCAGTAGCAGAGGGGGAGAAGAAGAGAAGAGTCGCAGCCAGAGCTCAACTCACTTGGATTGTAGCGAACTTTGCGCATTGCCCTCAGGATGCTACTGATGATGTGGTGCACACATATTGTTGTAGGGTGGAACCCTAAGTGGAAATATTTTCACACTTGGAGGGGAAAAGGAATGAACACACGAACACAAAGAGGAAATTCACACAAACAAAACACAATCACACATCCACTAGAATGTCATAGTTGAGACCCACAAGAATACAAGAACAATCCAAGGAAACAAGCACACACGTAAGGTTCTTCCCACTCCTAAGGAGGTGAGGTCTTGATGGTAGTTTTCTCCTAAAGGAGGTCTTGCTATCCACTTGGGATACTCTCCTAAGAGGCCTTGATCTCCAAGAGGAGTGGTAGAAGGAGCAAAGCTCTATCAATGTCTCACATATACTTTGCTAACCCTAACAAATGTCTTAGACCCAAAATACATAGCCAAAGGGAGGTAGGAGACGACTTGGGAGGCAAGATAGGGCGTTCAGGGCCGAAGCCTGGGAGGCCCGTGCGCATGGGGTAAGTGAGGCCCGTGCGCATGGGGATCTCGTGTGCACGGTACACACCCGTACGCACAGGATGCTACAGTGCGAGCCCGTGCGCATGGGGTCTGGAGGCCATGCGCACGGGGGTGTGCATCTCGGTTACAGAAGCCTCCCGGGAGGCCCGTGGGCACGGGGTCGCCTGGGAGGTGCTGAGTTGATCTTGCTGGGCTCCTCCTTCTTCCTCGTGGCCTTGGGGTACTTCTCCTATTCCTTGGGGGTCTTCCTTAGCTGCTTGGTAGCGTTCGTCTTCGTACCCAATGAAAAATAGCATGTTTTGGTGAAGTAGCATCCAAGTTCCATTAATATCCATATCGATTTCAAGTAGGAGTAACTTCACCTCGGTTTCGATGGCGCGAGCTCGAGCTCTTTTCATATGTCCACATGGTGCTTGATGAGTTGTAGTAGAGTTGATGGGGATGATCGAAGGATGTTCCGCATCACATATGCTAGTGTCTACATGTGGTACGTTGTCTTCAGGACTTTGTTTGCTGACGCCACTAGCAAGAACGCAACATGGATGTGGCTTAAGGCGCTGACCGGCTTCGACAACGAATGGAGTTGGGGTTCGGGGCACTGGCCTACTTGTACCGACAGGTAGTGATTTGTTTGTTTTCACTTCATTTCTACATTATTAATGCAATTTTTATCTTAAGTGAACCATGTTTTCCTTTATGTGCAGTTGGACGGTGCTTGTAGTAGGATCTCAAAGGACGGATGCATTGGTGGTTGTATGCTCGTACTTTATGTATGGAGCTGGGAGCGCCTGCCGGTCGGGCGCCCGAAGGACGTAACGTACAAGCCTTGGGACGACCAAGGCGAGGAACTAAGCCTCCCCACCTGGGCTTACAAGTGGGATGTGGTAACCGAGATGACTAGCGTTGTCACTATGATGTATATGAATGAAATATGCCCTAGAGGCAATAATAAAGTTGTTATTTCATATTTCCTTATATCATGGTAAATATTTATTATTCACGCTAGAATTGTATTAACTGGAAACTTGATACACGTATGGATACATAGACAAAACACCTCCTAGTAAGCCTCTACTAGACTAGCTCATTAATCAAAGATGGTTAAGTTTCCTAACCATAGACATGTGTTGTCACTTGATAAACGGGATCACATCATTAGGAGAATGATGTGATGGATGCTACTTCTTGAGCTCGTATTGGTTTTTCCTTTGAAGAGGAAAGGGTGATGCAGCAAAGAAAAGCAAGTATTTCCCTCAATTTTGAGAACCAAGGTATCAATCCAGTAGGAGACAATACACAAGTCATTGATTACCTGCACAAACAAACACCAACGTGCACCCAACGCGATAAAGGGGTTGTCAATTCCTTCACGGTTATTTGCAAAGTGAGATCTGATAGAGAAGGATAAGCGGTAAAGTAAATATTTTTGGTATTTTTGGTTTATAGATCGAAAAGTAAAAGATTGCAAAGAAAGCAAATAGGAAACTAAAATTGTAGATCGGAAAGTTATATGATGGAAAATAGACCCCGGGGCCATATGTTTCACTAGAGGCTTCTCTCGAGATAGAAAATATTACGGTGGGTGAACAAACTACTGCCGAGCAATTGATAGAAAAGAGCAAAGTTATGACGATATCTAAGGCAATGATCATGAATATAGGCATCACGTCCATGTCAAGTAGACCGACTACTGCCTGCATCTACTACTATTACTCTACACATCGACCGACTCCTGCCTGCATCTAGAGTATTAAGTTCATAAGAACAGAGTAACGCTTTAAGTAAGATGACATGATGCGGGATAAACTCAAGCAATATGATGAAAACCCCATCTTGTTATCCTCGATGGCAACAATACAATACGTGTTGGTTCCCCTTCTGTCACTAGGATCGAGCACCGCAAGATTGAACCAAAAGCTAATCACTTCTCCCATTGCAAGAAAAACCAATCTAGTTGGCCAAACCAAATCGATAGTTCGGAGAGACTTGCAAAGATATCAAATCATGCATATAAGAATTCAGAGGATATTCAAATAATATTCATACATAAGTTGATCATAAATCCATAATTCATCGGATCTCGGCAAACGCACCGCAAAAAGGTATTGCATCGAATAGATCTCCAAGAACATCGAGGAGAACATGGTATCGAGAATCAAAGAGAGAGAAGAAGCCATCTAGCTACTAGGTATGGACCCGTAGGTTTGAGGTAAACTACTCACACTTCATCGGAGAGGCAATGGTGTTGATGTAGAAACCCTCCGTGATCGAATCCCCCTCTGCCAGGATGCCAGAAAAGGCCCCTAGATGGGATCTCACGGGTATAGAAGGTTGCAGCGGTGGAAAAGTGTTTTCATGGCTCTCCTGGTAGGTTTTGGAATATTTGAGAATATATAGGCGGAAGAAATAGGTCAGTGGAGTCACGAGGGGCCCACAAGGGTGGGGGCGCGCCCTACCCCTCTGGGAGTGCCCTCCGTCCTTGTGGGTGCCTCGTGGCTTCCCTAACATGTACTCCAAGTCCTCTGGATGTCTTCTGGTCCAAGAAAAATCATCGTGAAAGTTTCATTCCGTTTGGACTCCGTTTGGTATTCCTTTTCCGCGAAACTCTAAAACAAGGAAAAACAGAAATTGGCACCGGGCTCTAGGTTAATAGGTTAGTCCCAAAAATCATATAAAATAGCATAATAATGCATATAAAACATCCAAAATAGATAATATAATAGCATGGGACAATCAAAAATTATAGATGCGTTGGAGACATATCAAGCATCCCCAAGTTTAATTCGTGCTCGTCGTCGAGTAGGTAAATGATAAAAATAGAATTTTTGATGTGGAATGCTACCTAACATATTTATCCATGTAATTTTATTTATTGTGGCATGAATGTTTAGATCTGTATGATTCAAAACGAAAGTTTAATATTGACATAAAAACAATAATACTTCAAGCATACTAACAAGATAATTATGTCTTCTCAAAATAACATGGCCAAAGAAAGCTTATCCCTACAAAATCATATAGTCTGGCTATGCTCTATCTTCATCACACAAAATATTCAAATCATGCACAACCCCAATGACAAGCCGAGCAATTGTTTCATACTTTTTATGTTCTCAAACTTTTTCAACTTTCACGCAATACATGAGAGTGAGCCATGGACATAGCACTATAGGTGGAATAGACGATGGTTGTGGAGAAGACAAAAAGAAGGAGATATTCTCACATCAACTAGGCGTATCAACGGGCTATGGATATGCCCATTAATAGATATCAATGTGAGTGAGTAGGGTTTGCCATGCAACGGATGCACTAGAGCTATAAGTTTATGAAAATCTCAAAAAGAAACTAAGTGGGTATGCATCCAACTTGCTTGCTCACGAAGACCTAGGGTAATTTGAGGAAGCCCATCATTGGAATATACAAGCCAAGTTATATAATGAAAATTTTCTACTAGTATATGAAAGTGACAATATAGGAGACTCTCTTATCATGAAGATCATGGTGCTACTTTGAAGCACAAGTGTGGTAAAAGGATAGTAGCATTTCCCCTTCTCTCTTTTCTCTCATTTTTTGGGCCTTCTCCCTTTTTAGCCTCTTTTTTTATTTTGTCTGGAGTCTCATCCCGACTTGTGGGGGAATCATAATCTCCATCATCCTTTCCTCACGTGGGACAATGCTCTAATAATGATGACCGTCACACTTTTATTTGCTTACAACTCAAGAATTACAACTCGATACTTAGAACAAAATATGACTCTATGTGAATGCCTCCGACGGTGTACCGGGATGTGCCATGAATCAAGAGGGACATGTATGAAAGAATTATGAACGTTGGCTTTTCCACAAATACAATGTCAACTATATTATCATCCATAGCAATATGACAATGATGGAGCATGTCATAATAAACAGAACAGTGGAAAGTTGCATGGCAATATATCTCGGAATGACTATGGAAATGCCATAATAGGTAGGTATGGTGGCTGTTTTGAGGAAGGTATATGGTGGGTTTATGATCGCGGCTAAAGTTGTGCGGCACAAGAGAGGCTAGCAATGGTGGAAGGGTAAGAGTGTGTATAATCCATGGACTCAACATTAGTCATAAAGAACTCATATACTTATTGCAAAAATCTATTAGTTATAGAAACGAGGTACTACGTGCATGCTCCTAGGGGCATAGATTGGTAGGAAAAGACCATCGCTCATCCCCGACCGCCACTCATAAGGAAGATAATCAATAAATAAATCATGCTCCAACTTCATCACATAACGGCTCACCATACGTGCATGCTACGGGAATCACAAACTTTAACACAAATATTTATCAAATTCACAACTTCTTACTAGCATGACTATAATATCACCATCTTCGTATCTCAAAACAATCATGAGGAATCAAACTTCTCATAGTATTCAATGCACTTTATATGAAAGTTTTTATTCTATCCTTTTTGGATGCCTATCATATTAGGACTAAATTTATAAGCAAAGCAAATTACCATGCTATTTTAAAGACTCTCAAAATAATATAAGTGAAGCATGAGATTTCATCAATTTCTATAAAATAAAACTGCCGTCGTGCTCTAAAGAGATACAAGTGAAGCACTAGAGCGAAATTGCCTAGCTCAAAGATATAAGTGAAGTTCAGAGAGTATTGTAATAAATCATGATTCATGTGTGTCTCTCTCAAAAGGTGTGTACAACAATGATGATTATGGAAAACTAAAAAGCAAAGACTAAAATCATACAAGATGCTCCAAGCAAAACACATATCATGTGGTGAATCAAAATATAGCTTTACCGATAGACGAAGACGAAAGAGGGGATGCCTTCCGGGGCATCCCCAAGCTTAGGCTCTTGGTTATCCTTTAATATTACCTTGGGGTGCCTTGGGAATCTCCAAGCTTAGGCTATTTCCACTCCTTATTCCATAGTCCATCAAATCCTTACCCAAAACTTGAAAACTTCATAACACAAAACTCAATACAAAATCTCATAAGACCCGTTAGTATAAGAAAATAAATCACCACTTTTGGAACTATTCTGAACTCATTATTTATTTATATTGGGGTAATATATACTGTATTCCAACTTTTCCATGGTTCATACCCCCCGATGCTAGCCATAGATTTATCAAAATAAGCAAACAACACAAAAAAACTGAATCTGTCAAAAACATAACAGTTTGTAGCAATCTGGATATTTCAAATACTTCTATAACTCCAAAAATTCTGCAAATTTAGGATGACCTAAGAAATTTATTTATAAATCTTCTACAAAAAATAATCAATATTTCATCGCGCTCCTGCTAAAATTGAGAATTATTTTCCTGAGTGTAGAAGTTTCTGTTTTTCAGCAAGATCAAATCAACTATGACCGTAAGCCATCCCAAAGGTCTTACTTAGCACAAACACTAATTAAATCAGAAAAACCACATATAACCAGAGGCTAGATGAATTATTTATTGCAAAACAGGAAGGAAATAAATTGGGTTTTCTCCCAACAAGCGCTTTTCTTTAAAGCATTTTAGCTAGGCATTGATAATTTTAATGATGCTCACATAAATATAGCAATTGAAACACAAAGAGAGCATCATAAAACATGTGAAAAACACATCTAAGTCTAACATACTTCCTATGCTATTGATGATAAGGATTATGAATTCTCTGTCGACCCAGAGTTAATTACTTTGGTTGAATCTGATCCTTTCCATGGTTATGAAACTGAAACTGTTGTGGCACATCTTACTAAGTTGAATGACATAGCCGCCCTTTTTACTCATGATGAGAAAACTCGCTATTACTTTATTCTCAAATTATATTCGTTCTCATGAAAGGGTGATGCTAAAGCTTGCACTATTGCAGGATGCTGCTAACGCGACACTACAATCAGAGACCCTTCGAGAAACAATGTACGATGCCATAATCACAAATGGTGCTGTATGAAAACCGCCAGAAATGTGTAAAACATTTGCGATGGAGGATGAAGGGCATACGGTTCAGTTGAATTAACTATTTGCGATGAGGAGGAACAAAAGAAACGGGTAGCCAAATGAAGGCGTGTGCGATACACAGCAAACGGTTCACTCGGATGAACTATTTGTGTTTAGGCAACACAAAAGAAACGGGTGGCCAGATGAAGGTGTGTGCGATATACAACATATGGTTCACTCGGATGAATTGTTTGTGATTAGGCAAGAGAACAAAAACGGTTCAATATAACAAGACGTGTGTGATACGCGACAAACAGGTCTGTAATCAGAAATGTGTGCGAAGACTGATAATAACGCATACGATTGCTTCTAATAAGACGTATGTGATATGCTTTGTCTACACAATATCTATTGGCCATTGTGGGACGAGCGGTCATCCGGATACACCATAAGGATGTGAAGAGGCATTCCTATCAGCAAGGAGAAGCTGTTCCACCAATAGCTCATGTAAGAAAACTATCAAGTTAAGTGTGCTCAGGCTGGAGGTCCTTGTTTTTTATTTTTTAACACATGTTAATTAAAGAAGGTCTACCGCATTACTTTTTGATAATGTGCGATATGTGGCATACAGTCCATCCATCCGACCTACTCCCTCCGTTCCGAATTACTTGTCGCAGGTATGGATGTATCAAGATGTATTTTAGTTCTAGATACATCTATTTCTGCGATGAGTAATTTGGAACGGAGGGAGTGTTTATGATGGAATAGGTCGTGTGTGTTGTGGGCAAATGCTTGCTAGTATTCAACCATTTGAGATTGATGAATTCATCACCGACGGGTTCCCTAGTGTGGTCCGTGTTCATGTGATCATCATCTACGACTTGTGCTAGCTCGATGCTAAGTTTCCATTAATTGATGGCGTTTTATGAATACGCCACCGTTTCCCGCCATTTCCTCACCTGTTTCCCGCCACCCTGCTATATTGTGCATAGGGGGCGCGCGGCGCACGGAGGCGACAAGCGTAGCCTGTAGCACATCCACCTTTTCCAAGCATGCCAACCCACCAAAGTGCCGCCTCTGCCATCAACCTCGTCGACGAGGAAAACGAGCAGGCGCCACGGCCCGTCGAGGCCGAGGCGCTCCCCGGCAATGCGATGGACGATGCCGTGATGCGCGTCATCGCCAGGGTTGAGCAGACCTTTGGCGCATGGTGCTTGAGCGCCGTGGATCAAGATAGGCATGTCAACGCCGACAGGCTGCAGCTTGCCGCACAACATGATCGATGGTGCACCGTAGAGCAAGCTAGGCGCGTCCGCACCGATAGGATGTGGCTCGCCGCACGGCGAGACCGTTGGAGCGCCACATAGTTAGAGGCGCAACGTAGGGCATAGCAACATCGGATCCATCGGCGCTTTCCTGCTGTCGACATGGCGTCGCAGCTAGGTACACGTCCCGTCAGTACCCCCATTCCTCTCCAGGAGTGGGCAGAGGCCCTCAGTGCCGTACTTGCACCAGAGGCCGGCCGCACCATACTTGCATCGGACGCCCGTTGTGCCGTTCGCTTGGGTGCCGATGTTCGCCTTGTTCGCGGCCCGCTGGATGCCAACTGTTGGAAATATGCCCTAGAGGCAATAATAAAAGCTGTTGATCAACAGATAGTCATGGTTTCCTGACTATGGACATTGGATGTCATTGATAACGAGATCACATCATTAGGAGAATGATGTGATGGACAAGACCCAATCCTAAACATAGCACAAGATCGTATAGTTCGTTTGCTAGAGTTTTCCAGTGTCAAGTATCCTTTCCTTAGACCATGAGATCGTGTAACTCCCGGATACCGTAGGAGTGCTTTGGGTATACCAAACGTCACAACGTAACTGGGTGACTATAAAGGTATATTACGGGTATCTCCGAAAGTGTCTATTGGGTTGACACGGATCAAGACTGGGATTTGTCACTCCGTATGACGGAGAGGTATCACTGGGCCCACTCGGTGATGCATCATCATAATGAGCTCAAAGTGACCAAGTGTCTGGTCACGGGATCATGCATTACGATACGAGTAAAGTGACTTGCCAGTAACGAGATTGAACGAGGTATTGGAATACCGACGATCAGATCTCGGGCAAGTAACATACCGATTGGCAAAGGGAATTGTATACGGGATTGCTTGAATCCTCGACATCATGGTTCATCCGATGAGATCATCGAGGAGCATGTGGGAACCAACATGGGTATCCAGATCCCGCTGTTGGTTATTGACCGGAGAGCGATCTCGGTCATGTCTACATGTCTCCCGAACCCGTAGGGTCTACACACTTAAGGTTCGGTGACGCTATGGTTGTAGGGATATGTATATGCAGTAACCCGAATGTTGTTTGGAGTCCCGGATGAGATCCCGGACGTCACGAGGAGTTCCGGAATGGTCCGGAGGTAAAGAATTATATATAGGAAGTGCTACTTCGGCCATCGGGACAAGTTTCGGGGTCACCGGTATTGTACCGGGACCACCGGAAGGGTCCCAGGGGTCCACCGGGTGGAGCCACCTATCCCGGAGGGCCCCATGGGCTGAAGTGGGAAGGGATCCAGCCCAAAGTGGGCTGGGGCGCCACTTCCCCCTAGGGCCCATGCGCCTAGGGTGAGGGAAACCCTAAAGGAAGAGTCCTAGGAGGGGAAGGCACCTCCTAGGTGCCTTGGGGAGGAGGGATTCCTCCCTTGGCCGCCGCCTCCCTAGGAGATTGGATCTCCTAGGGCCGGCGCCCCCCCCCTAGGCCCCCTATATATATTGGGGGGAAGGGAGGACCTCCTACCCTTGCCTTTGGTGCCTCCCTCTCCCTCTCCAACACCTCCTCCTCCTCCATAGTGCTTAGCGAAGCCCTGCCGGAGTACTACAGCCCCATCACCACCACGCCGTCGTGCTGTTGCTGGAGCCATCTTCCTCAACCTCTCCTTCCCCCTTGCTGGATCAAGAAGAAGGAGACGTTACGCTGACCGTACGTGTGTTGAACACGGAGGTGCCGTCCGTTCGGCGCTAGGATCTCCGGTGATTTGGATCACGTCGAGTACGCCTTCCTCATCCCCGTTCTTTGAACGCTTCTGCGCGTGATCTACAAAGGTATATAGATGCAATCCAATCACTTGTTGCTAGATGAACTCATAGATGGATCTTGGTGAAACCGTAGGAAGTTTTTTTTGTTTTCTGCAACGTTCCCCAACACCAACGTGCTGGTTCGTAGGATCGACCGCCTCCTTGCCCCAGGTGTCCACCTGGGCGCAGTAGAGGAACATGGTCGTCGCATCCTGAGCTAGTGATCTCCGATGAAATAGCCAACTTGGAGCTCGAGATCGCGCTCCAGATGTACCGCGAGCATGTCGACCGCTTGGACGAACGGCTGCACGAGTTCAGGCAGAGCCAAGAGCTACCCTAGGCAAGGGCTGCTGGTCATGGTCTCATGGACGCGTTTTATTTTGGAAAGTCGTTTCGATGTGGATAGCTATGTATTCACAACAATCATAGTATTGCTTTGTTTATTACTCTGTTTCAATGTGTGTACTCTGTTTTCCATTTTTATATGTTCTATTTCAATGTGTGTATATACGCTTTCCATTCTGTATATGTGGATGATAACAGCTAGATTCAAATTAGTACACAAAAACAAATAGAAAATCGAATTCATAATATATATATATATATATATATATATATATATATATTAATTGTTCATTAAATCATCACAGAATATATATAATATCATCAAATAATATGATGATACTTAACTACTAGGGACAATGCATAAAATTGAAAACGATCAATACTAAAACTAATAGTCCCTCCTGGGGCCAGTATTTCGGCAACCCCACGCCAGCAGCTCCCTGTTGCACGGTGTCTTCCCAGTGCGGAGGCACTACTTCGACTCCTCCGCCTCACAGCGCTTGATGTACCGATCTGCCTCTTGCTGGCGGATCCGCGCGGCCGATCTTGCCATTTCGTTGGGCGCCCACCGAAGCTCCTCGTCCATGGCATGCTGGAGCTTATCGGCCCACCTCCACGCAGCAACGAGGCGCCCAGCGCCTATGACCTTCCTCGCGAAGTACCCGTCTTCGTACACCTCCTCGGCATGACGACGCGCCCGCCCCCAAAGCTCCGCTGCCTCCTTTTCCCAAGTGGCATCACGGGCTTCACAGGCCGCCTGGTACCTGGCTTCCTCCTCCGCCATCTCCTTCTTGAACGCCACTTGCTTGGCTTTCTCAGCCGGCGATAGCGACTTCCACAGACAAAGATTGTACTCGCCCCAAAACCAATCCAAAGTTGGGGGGTCTAGCGCAACCTCATCAGGCGGCGCGTAGGGGTCCTTGTCACTGCTAATCGAGTGAGCGTCCTCGGGGGGCAGCGACTCCTCGTCGGCGCGTGGGCAGACCGGCGGCGCCATGGCAAAGATTTGAGAGAGAGAGGGGGAGCGAGGGGAGGATGTAGATGAGAATGCAGGCGGGACGACATGAGCAAGGTAGTATTTATTGGCGGCCGGAATATAGATCAACGGGGACTGTACACACGCCGGTCGCCGAAATTTATGAGTACTGTAGTTTGAATTACACACGATTCCCGCGGAAAAATCCGTGTGTGAACATAATTGCCAAAATCCGTGTGTGAACATAATAGCTGACGGTTTCCAATGCAGAACCGTGTCTGATTAATGATCTCCGCCCTTCATCTACCTAACCTCGAGCCGCGAGATAGAGTGCCAATCATGTGGGGGACAGTTGTCTTGCCAGATCTTTACATTTTCTTTTTTAAACACCAGCTATTTACATCGTGTGATGATTTTTTAACTCGCACATAAGTACACAAAAATATGATTTTTCAAACAGTTTTGGTTAGGCGTTGCATGTAGATGTAGTTCATATTTGAATTACAGTCATTAGATGGTTATAAAATCACTTAAATGTCTTTAAAAGGTCAAATGACCCCTGAAAATTTCCATTTTTTCACATGACAGTTGTATTATTGCATGTTAAATGTAGGAAAAAATTTGAAGGCCGTAAGAGGAAGCTATCTCCCGTCCGTCAGCAAACATGCATTGTTCCCTCTCGGAACCACGAACCTTCTAGTGAGTTGCTCCGGTCTGTGAGGGGTGTGTGTCCAAAATTTCGTCAAACATGCCAATTTTTTACCACATCATATTGGTGGCATGACATTAAATCAAGCAAGGTTTCATGTTTTTCTGAACATTTTTTAATTTTTTAGAATTAAAATGCCATGGCATGAACTCCATGCATGTGCCCATGCCTTAACACCAATATTTTTGATAATTCCTTCGAATTTACTGCACATGGAATTAACTCGCACACAAGTACACAAAAATATGATTTTTCAAACCGTTTTGGTTAGGCGTTGCATGTAGATGTAGTTCAAATTTGAATTACGGTCATTAAATGGTTAGAAAATCACTTAAATGTCTTTAGAAGGTCAAATGACCCCTGTAATTTACCAAATTTTCACATGGCAGTTGCACCTTAAACGTAGGAAAAAATTTAAAGGCCGTAAGAGGAAGCTATCTCCCGTTCGTCATCAAACATGCGTTGTTCCCTCTTCGAATCATGAACCTTCTAGCGAGTTGCTCCGGTTTGTGAGGGGCGTGTGTCCAAACGTTCGTCAAACATGTCAGTTTTTTACCACATCATCTTGGTGGTATGACATTACATCAACCAAGGTTTCATGTGTTTCTGATCATTTTTTAATATATTTTTGAATTAAGATTCTATTCACTCCATGCATACATATGCATGTGTCCATGTCATGAGACCAATATGTTTGAAAATTCCTTCTAATTTACTGCACATGGAATTAACTCGCACACAAGTACACATATACGATTTTTCAAACCGTTTTGGTTATGCGTTGCATGTAGATGTAATTCAAATTTGAATTACGGTCATTAAATGGTTACAAAATCACTTAAATGTCTTTGAAAGGTCAAATGACCCCTAGAAATTTTCAAAATTTCACATTACAGTTGTAGTAGTGCACGTTAGACATAGAAAAAATTTCAAGGCCATAAGAGGAAACTATCTCCCATTAGTCATCAAACATGCATTGTTCCCTCTTGGAACCACGAACCTTCTAGCGAGTTGCTCCGGTTTGTGAGGGGTGTGTGTTCAAACTTTTGTCAAACATGCCAATTTCTTTACCACATCATCTTGGTGGCATGACATTACATCAACCAAGGTTTCATGTGTTTTTGATCATTTTTCTATTTTTTTTGAATTAAAATGCCATGTCACTACATGCATACGTATGCATGTGTCCATGTCGTGAGACCAATATGTTTGAAAATTCCTTCTAATTTACTGCACATTGAATTAACTCGCACACAAGTACACATATATGATTTTTCAAACCGCTTTGGTTAGGCGTTGCATGTAGATATAGTTCAAATTTGAATTACGGTTATTAAATGGTTAGAAAATCACTTAAATGTCTTTAAAAGGTCAAATGACCTCTAGAATTTTCCAAAATTTCACATTACAGTTGTAGTAGTGCATGTTAGATGTAGATAAAATTTGAAGGCCGTAAGAGGAAACTATCTCTCGTTCGTCATCAAACATGCATTGTTCCCTCTTGGAACCACGAACTTTCTAGCGAGTTGCTCCGGTTTGTGAGGGGTGTGTCCAAACTTTCGTCAAATATGCCAATTTCTTTACCACATCATCTTCGTGGCATGACATTACATCAACCAAGGTTTCATGTGTTTCTGACTTTTTTGTTTGGAATTAAAATGCCATGCCACTCCATGCATACGTATTCGTGCATATGTGTCCATGTCATGATACAAATCTATTTGAAAATTCCTTCTAGTTTACTACGCATGGAATTAACTCGCACACAAGTACACAAATATGATTTTTCGAATCGTTTTGGTTACGCGTTGCATGTAGATGTAGTTCAAATTTGAATTACGGTCATTAAGTGTCTAGAAAATCACTTAAATGTCTTTAAAAGGTCACATGACCCCTAGAATTTTCAAAAAATTCACATTACAGTTGTAGTAGTGCATGTTAGACGTAGAAAACAAATTGAAGGCCGTAAGAGGAAGCTATCTCCCGTTCGTCATCAAACATGCATTGTTCCCTCTCGGAATCACGAGCCATCTAGTGAGTTGCTCCGGTTTGTGATGGGTGTGTGTCCAAATTTTGGTCAAACATGCCAATTTTTTTACCGCATCATCTGGGTGGCATGACATTACATCAACCACGGTTTCATGTGTTTATTTTTTTTTAATTTTTTGGAATTGAAATGCCATGTCACTCCATGCTTAATTGTGTCATAGCCGTTAGACCAATATTTTTGAAAATTCATTCCAATTTACTGCACATGGAATTAAATCGGACACAAGCACACGAAATATGAGTTTTCAAACCGTTGTGGTTAGCTGTTGCATGTACATGTAGTTAAAATTTCAATTACGGTCATTAAATGGCTAGAAAATGACTTAAATGTCTTAGAATGTCAAATGATCCCTGAAATTTTCCAAAATTTGACATGACAATTATATTAGTACTACAAAATTTCTCGTTCATTTAAAATACCATCCATTGGCACTTTATTCCAAATTCGTCTTTCACGGCTAATAAAAAATATCTACAACATCACACACAGTTGTTTTCTAGGAATCGTTTGCGATGAAAATATCTGGGTCTATTTAAGTCTCCCTCCTTAAGCTTCGCCGGCTCGTCTGCTCTAGTGCCGGCAACCCCCGAATCCAGAGACCCCGATCCGCATTCCCGCACCCCCTTCTTGCAAAGATGACACCATGGAAATGCTTCGTGAAGGCCCGTACGATGGCCGCGTCCCCCCGAGCGCCGCCGCCTGCGCCGGGAGCGCGGCCGCCTACGCCGAGAGTGCTGCCGCATCCGCATTGAGAGCGCCCGCTTCCGCCGAGAGGGCTTCTACAGCAGCCGAGAGGGGCAGCTGCAGCAGCCGAGACGGCTGCAGCAGCTGCTGCGTTGGCGGCTGCAAACGCCAAGAGCGCTTGAGCTGTCGTCCATGCCGCTGATGTCGCCCTGGCGCGGGTCGAGGCAATCCACGCCAAGATCGAAGATGCACACGCCAAGATATTCCAGGCCACCTTGGACTCCAGCATGCAACGCACGTCTGAAAAGGCGAGGTGGCCATGGAGCACCTGCTTCCTCATGAGGTCGCCGAGCGGGAGCTGGAGATGTAGGAGGCGGAGGAGATCGAGGAGTGCCGGGAGGAGGAGTTGCGCGTGGCCAAGGTCGAGGTAGAGAAGAGTCTGTCCGTCGAGGAATCGGTGGCGGAGTACCAACGCGAGCTCCGACGCAGCCACTCCTATGAGTACTACAGCCTTGAGGGCGACATCAAGGACGAGGACGAGGACACAGTCGACTTCAACAGGGGGGACACGGAGTCCACCAACGGCGGCATGTTGCGAGGACAAGTCATCGACGTCTTATCTCACACCGGCGATGCATAGGCCGGCGCGGCGGCGGATTTTTAATTATCATACTTAGGCTTTGTTTTTAATGCTGGTATTTTGTTCGAGCAATGTTTAGGTCAACTGGCGCTGTGTAATTACTAAAATTGCTCGATTCAGTAAGTGTGGTATGTCTGCTGTACGCTCTTTTGTGTGCCCAAATTAGCAAGCGATGTTAAATTATGCAATGACGTACCCGGGGAAATTTCCACCAAAATTTGAATTATCAAACTCATCCCATGCGCGTAAAGCAGAAGAATCGTTTGCGATGCACACAATCGTTCAAAGTGAATGGTCCAGCGGCACCGCGCGCAAAGTTTTCCTCCACATTTCCAAAATTTTGACCAACCGCCAAAATATCTACCCCCGCCCTCCTTTCCCCCCTTCCCCACCCCCTTTTCTCCCCGACCAAAAGTCACATTTCCCCTGTTTCCTCCTTCCTTCCTTCCTTGCTAAGCTATAGCCGCCTCCTCGCTCTCGCCGTCTCGCATCCTACCGCTGGGGTCGCCGTGGTCTTCTTCAAAGACATCTCCAGCGGTTCCTCCTTCGGCGACTACTCCTTCACCACCCGGGTGTGCCTCTCTTCTCTCTCTCTCTCTCGGGATATGACTTGGAATGAAGGATTTTTACCTGGAGGTCGATTTGAATTGTTTCTTCCTCTTGTAGCTCCCTAACACCATCAGTGGCAACGAATGGAGCGGGGTGGCTGAAGATCTATCTTCTTGTTGTCACCATCAATCTCCATGCGTGAAGCTACTTGCGTTTAATTCTATGGACACTGGGAGGAAGTTTCTGGCATGTGCAGATAAGGTTAGACCCTCTTACATTGTTAGAAATCATTTGTTAGATGTGATTCAGACACTGTCACGGTCCCAACCCATTCATACCGCACCTTCAACCAAATGCATCCTAAGAGAGTGTCACAGTTTGTACCTAGTATCTTAAATTTTTGCCATCTCATCAGCGGTGCTATTAGAAAATTATTTGGCACCGCTTCAGCAGTTTGTGCAACCAACTTTGGTCCACACATCCGAGCAGCCAAGCAGTAAAATACTAAATCTTTATGGCATGAAGGAACTGGGCATCGGAGCAACTACGTGCTCCGGAGTCCAGGTCCCTGGTTGTTTTTCCGCTGCATTGGCTCGCCATTCAGGGCACCGGTGCAAGATGTAGCTATATTTGTCTTTACACCAGTTTTGGCATACATAGTGGACGACCTTAGTGCTATTAGTTCTATGTTACTAAATTTGTGCATGTACACACCTGTTAGTATCAATTTGCTGTCATCCAAACACTGCCACTATGCTGTTACAGTTATATTTACCTTCCTCATAAAATGTTCAATTTGTTATTTATTGTACATGAGTAAGAACTTGTAGCGTCGTTGTAGTTAATTATAGCTTCTGCTGTTCCAGAATTTGGTTGTTGTCTCAGTACCAATTATTTCATTTGCATATTGATCTTTTTGAAAAGATATGTCATAATTAACATGTTTCTTCAGTTTTTCAAAATAAGCATTGGTGATTTTCTATGTTGCTATAAACCCATTTCCCCTACAATTGTTACTGATCTAGTTTTAAATATTATAGGATGAACAGAAGTGTTCTTACTTGGAGTGGGTTGATCAAGAGTGGCCAGAGTCTTTGAGGATGTGCCTAACAAAGCTCTAGAGCATGTATGAGGAAGTGAACACACGCAGGCTTACAAAAAGTCTTGTCAACACTGAAGCATATTTCAAGATGCGGGATAAAAAGTTGAAGGTGGAGAATGAGCTTAGATTTTTTAAATCAGACTTTGGTAATACGGTGTTGGCGAAGGAGGAGGCACTTTTCCAGTTGGCCCGTGCAAAATGGGTTCTTACTGAACTGAAAGCAGAGGTGGAGAAGACGAGCCTGGATGATCTCGATTAGGGAAATGAATATATTGTTCTTATGAAGTTGAACTAGCTATATGTTGTACTATGTTGTTTTCATGTAGCTAGCGTACTATGATGTGATAATATATTTATGTGCCTGATATGAAATTGGCGAACAACTGTTCGATATGAATTGTGAATTTGCATAATACTGGAATTATTAATTGTAAACTAATAAGCCTGCTAAATGTGTCATGGACCTTTGCAAACGGTTCTAGCAGTAAAAGCGCTTGCGATGGATAGCCCAATGCCACACAATTTTCTTCATCAAATCATGTGTGATATAGTTGATAAAAGCAAACAGTTAACCAAGGAAGACCGTGTGTGATAGTTACACCTTTCACACACGAGCCTACACATAAAACTGTGTGGGATTTACGTCCAAACGGAAATGTTTTCCCTGGATTGATTGTGTGGGATGTACATCAGAACGGAAACATATTCCTTGGATTGACTATGTGTGATATACATACGAACATAAATGATTTTCTGGGATTCACCGTGTGGGATGTACATACCTACGGAAATGATTTCTGGGATTCACTGTGTGGGATGTACATACCTACGGAAATGATTGGGTTTCGATGCCTCGCCCGATCGCACACGGCCCCAGCATGGGTCCCAGGAGGGCCTATCCCCGACGATTTCTGGGTCATGTGGGAAGGACACCCTATCGCACACACTCATTGTGCGACGGTTCCAACTGCCGTCGCGGAAAGGGGTTAAAAATAGTTTGTTTTGGACCGACGTGCACCAGTGTTGGTACAATACTATTGCTCCTGGTTGTGTGCGTAGTCCCCAGGATATGATTTATTACTTCTCTGAAAAATATTTTCCTGCTCATAAGAAACAAGCTGCTTTACAGGAAATATTTAACTTTGTTCAAATTAAAGAAGAGAGTCTCCCACAAGCTTGGGGGACGCTTTGCCAATTATTTAATGCTTTGCCTGATCATCCTCTTAAGAAAAATTAAATACTTGATATCTTCTATAATGGACTAATCGATGCTTCTAGGGGGCGCACGGCAGATGCCAAAGTATGGCTAAAGAGAGGGATAGGCTCGAGGGCACCGGTGGGCTCCAGAGGCGAGGTCGGCATGAGCGAGCGAGGGACGCAAGACATACGCAGGTTCGGGGCTCTCCGGGAGATAACAACCCTAGTCCTGCCGAGTGTGGTTTATATGTGGATGTTACAAGCTTGCTCCTAGAGCTATTTTGGGGAGGAAGGAAGACAGGCCAAAGCATAGGAGTCTTGACTTGGCGGGGTCGGCCGGCATGCGCCAGTGGGCCTGGCCGTTTGCAGTCTTGACGGGGTTGCAGAACATGGCCAGGTTGAGGAATTCGGCCAAGGGCAAGCCGGATTGAGGGGCAACATTGGCCCCGATGTTTTTTGAAAAGGATTCGGGTTTCATTGCCTGCCCGGGTTCATCCCCCCGACAGTACCCGTCAGAAATGGGTACGAGTAAAGTATCATACCCATGGATACGGGTATGGGTCGAATTTTGTACCCATTAACTACACGGATATGGGTATGGTATTGCTCTACCCGCCCCATACCCTATCCATTGCCATCCTTACTAGGGATTTCCTAGATAGTTGTGCTGGTTGTGTTTTCACGGAACGAACTGTTGGTCAAGCTAAAGAATTATTGAATAACATATTGAAAAATTATGATGATTGGACTCTTCATGAACCACCGGCTAAACCCACTCCGAAGAAGAGGGGTATATTATATCTCAGCCCTGAAGATATGCAAGAGGCAAAGAAATCTATGAAGGAAAAAAGGTATTAAAGCTAAGGATGTTAAAAATTTACCTCCTATTGAAGAAATACATGGGCTTAATACAGCACCACTGCCTAAGGTGGTAGAGGTAAATTCTCTTATGAAGTTCAATGATAATGAAAATCCTCACAATATGCACCCTAGGCAATGCCTTTATGAGTTTGAAAACTATATTAGAAAACAAGATCACTTCAATGCAAATGTTATGAAACAATTGAAATACAATTCTCATATGGTTGCTCGCTTGAGTGACTTGTTATTTAGAATCTAAAATGATGTTATAGGTGTTGGAACGCATGCTTCTATTGTTGAAACTCAGTTAGAACAAGTTCCCAAATCACAAAGAGAGTTGATTGATGAGATGAATCATAAAATACATGACTTTGTTGTTAGAGTTGCAACTAGAGGAGGGAAAATGACTCAGGAACCACTTTATCCTGAGGGACACCCTAAAAGAATTGAACAAGATTCACAAAGAGTTAACACTGATGCGTCTAGTCCTTCTAGAAGGAAAAATAAAAAGAAAAATCATAGGACTTTGCATGCTCCTAGTGAACCTGAAATAGAAAAACCTTCTGATAATGATAATGAAACTTCTATCTCTGATGCTGAAACTCAGTTTGGTAATGAACATTCACCTAGTGATAATGAAAAAGATAATGCTGATGTTCATGAAGACTCTCAACCTAAAAATAATAAAGAACCAGATAATGATGTTGAGATAGAACCACCTGTTGATCTTGATAACCCACAACCTAAGAATAAAAGGTATGATAAAAATGACTTTGTTGCTAGAAAACACAGTAAAGAAAGAGAACCGTGGGTTCAAAAACCTATGCCCTTTCCACCTAAGTGAACTAAAAAGAATGATGATGAAGAATTTGAACGCTTTGCTGAAATGCTGTGGCCAGTCTTTTCGCGTACTCGCTTGACTGAGATCTTGAAAATGCCTCCTTATGCAAAGTATATGAAGGACATCATCACTAATAAAAGAAAAATACTAGAAGCTGAAATCTCCACTATGCTTGCCAATTATACTTTTAAGGATGGAGTACCTAAAAAACTTGGAGATCCAGGAATACCAACTATAACTTGCTCCATCAAAAAAGAATTATGTGAAAACTGCCTTGTGTGATTTAGGAGCTGGTGTTAGTGTTATGCCTTTCTCTTTATATAAAGACTTGATTTGAATAAACTCACACCTACTGAAATATCTTTGCAAATGGCTGCCAAATCAACTGCTATACCTATCGGTATCTGTGAGGATGTGCCCGTTGTTGTTGCTAATGTTACTATTTTGACTGACTTTGTTATACTTGAGATGCCCGAGGACGACAACATGTCGATTATCCTTGGTAGACCATTCTTGAATACTTCAGGGGTTGTTATTGATTGCAATAAAAGTAAGGTCACTTTTCATATCAATGGTAATGAGCATATGATTCACTTTCGAAGAAACAATTCCAAGTGAATGGTATTAATGTCATTGAAGAATCTCTGACAATCACTATTGGAAGTTTTCAAATACCTCTACCTACTGTCAAAAAGAAATATGAAGTGCTTATTGTTGGGGACATTCATATCCCCGTTAAGGTTTAGTGATTTACGAAAGTTCTTCGGGTTCATGCTAATCGAAAGTGGTTGTTAATAAGACTTGATCAACCATATTAATGAATCATTTTTGAGCGGTATGAGGTTGATAAATTTAGTAAGCACTACCTTATGTCCCTAATTTTTGTTTTCTATTTTTATTAGTTAAATAAAATAAAATGACATGTTTTGTCTGTTTTCTGAATTGCCGTGCAATAAAAATATGACCCAAAAATAAAAGTTCTCAAAATGCTCTGAAAATTTAATATGATTTTTTCTGAATATTTCTGAATTTCTGGTGCAAATAATATCAGAGGGGCGCGCCAGGACCCCTAGGCACGCCCTAGTGGGTTGTGGTCCCCACGTGGGCCCCCTCACTTATCTCTTCACACCACATCATCACCTACCTCCAGAAAAAATTCTCCATAGATCTCTCTCTCTCGTGTTCTTGCTCTCAAGCCCACGGATTTCGATCTCTTTGCTCGAAGCTCCGTTTCTGAAACTGTTTGGGTGGATTGTTGCTTGGTATGTGACTCCACCATTTGTCCAATTAGGTTTTGTTTTAGCTGTTTATATTTTGAATAATTAGCTACTCTTGGTGCTATTGTAGATGAGCTTGCATGTTGAATTGTTAGAGTTCTAAGTAGTTTGAATGCTTGCTTTGGCCTCTATGTATCCCTATGAGTAGTTGGTATCATTTTTGTGAAGTTTTGTTGAGAAAACCATGAATATCTTTAGGAAGTTTGGCTCCAACAAGATCTCCAAGGGTGTTATTGGGGAGTCATCTGACAGTGATCTCCATCCTCGGAGGTTGGCAGAAATACGGCCGTGCAAATGGCCGCACACCCCGTTCATGGAAGAGGCTGGAATCCTTCAGGAGTTCACACAATATGCTGCTAATGCCGGCCTCACCGACTTCATCGCAGTTGAATGCGAACAGCATCATCTCCTCACAAACTCCTTTGTTCAAAGCTTTACTTTCCTCTCTAGGATAATCCTCCTGAAGTGCGATTTGATTTATATGCTGAAACCCATCAAATACCACTTACTGAATTTTGTAACATATGCATGATCCCTTCTGATGGGAGTTTAGTTGAGCCTAGGCTGACAGAGTTTGAGGCCTTTTATCGTACTTTGACAGTGGGACATGACATAGATGTGTCAGCTATCACTACCGCTGGCTCGCATTTTCCTGTTGTTCATTACTTTGCTCTTTTTATTGCAAAATGCTTGCTTGGTAGAGAGAAGGTGGGTGCGCTCAGTTCACCCGACCTTGCTGTTTTACGCCGTGCACTAGGGGGCGACAACACTTATAGCTTGGGAGCTATTGTAGCACATCGCCTCCACATTAATAGGTCCAAGGGTAAAATACATGGTGGAATTTTCGCTACTCGTTTGGCGGCTCACTTCGAGGATGAGATACGCCTTCATGATTACCCTCTGACCAAGGTTTACCTAGACCGCACAGCCATGGAACACCACCATTTCATTGCAAAAGATTACCCTGACATCCCTATTCCTTATAACTTGGTTTTCAACATTAAAACCCGTGATATTATCCCATTGCCTGCTCCTGCTTTGTTTGATCCTATTGCCAGGGGCGGATATAGGATTATGCGTGCGGACATCATCGCCTACCGGAACGGCCAGGCTGTAGAGGAGGAGGAAGAGCCTCAACAGTGGGATCGGTGGATGCCCGCTCCTTAGTGCCCAACTACTATCCATGCTTCTGATCGACTACCAAGCTAGGCCAAAAGCCTAAGCTTGGGGGAGTATGTGTTTCCCACTGACTTTACATTCATGTTCACCTATTTAATCTGTCGGTGTTCACACTTTTTTATTGTATCATCCATGCTGAGATTTATTTTTCTCGCTTTCTTCTTGTTTGTTAGAAAAACCAAAAATAAAAAAAATATTAGTTGTAGTTAGTTTACTTTCTATGCATGCTTAGTTGTAGTATTAAAAAGAAAACCCCAAAAGATTTCCCTGTTCTTCTTTTGCTTGTTGGGAGCTTTCCTGTGTAAATAGTTCTTCTTGTTTTTGCTTTTACCTTTTATTTGCTTGTTCAATAAAACCAAAACTCCAAAAATATTTCAGTGTGTTTCTCTGAATTTCTTTTCTTCGTATTCGAGTCAACCCGAGGAGAAGACCACAATAAAAATGTTAAGTGGCTCTCATATGAATAACTGTTGAACTAATAAAGAGCCCATTTTACCCCGTCTTATCCTGTTGAATAAAATGTTTTGCATATTCCAGCTTAGTCCATGGCACTATTGCACTATTATTATTTTCACATCATTCGGTCGTGCAAGTGAAAGGCAATAATGACGATATTAGATGAACTGGCCGTGGCAGAGAGAAACGGGTATGAACTCGACTTGTTCTGTTTGTGTAAATATGTTTAACCTAGCATCCATGCTTGATACGTCTCCAACGTATCTATAATATTTTATTGCTCCATGCTATATTATCTACTGTTTTGGACTATATTGGGCTTTATTTTCCACTTTTATATTATTTTCGGGACTAACCTATTAACCGGAGGCCCAGCCCAGAATTGTTGTTTTTTGCCTATTTCAGTGTTTCGGAGAAACAGAATATCAAACGGAGTCCAAACGGAGTAAAATCTTCGGGAACGTGATTTTCTCACCGAACGTGATCCAGGAGACTTGGACCCTACTCCAGGGGGTCAAAGAGGAGGTCACGAGGGTGGGGGCCACCCCTCCTAGGGCGCGCCCCCTGCCTCGTGGGCCCCTCGGTGCTCCACCGATGTACTCCTTCCTCCTATATATACCTACGTACCCCCAAACGATCAGAACAGGAGCCAAAAACCTAATTCCACCTCCGCAACTTTCTGTATCCACGAGATCCCATCTTGGGGCCTGTTCCGGAGCTCCGCCGGAAGAGGGCCGTCATCACGGAGGGCTTCTACATCATCCTAGCCCCTCCGATGAAGTGTGAGTAGTGTACCTCAGACCTTCGGGTCCATAGTTAGTAGCTAGATGGCTTCTTCTCTCTCTTTGAATCTCAATACAAAGTTCTCCCCCTCTCTTGTGGAGATCTATTCGATGTAATCTTCTTTTTGCGGTGTGTTTGTTGAGATCGATGAATTGTGGGTTTATGATTAAGTCTATCTATGAATAATATTTGAATCTTCTCTGGATTCTTTTATGTATGATTGGTTATCTTTGCAAGTCTCTTCGAATTATCCGTTTGGTTTGGCCAACTAGATTGGTAGTTCTTGCCATGGGAGAAGTGCTTAGCTTTGGGTTCGATCTTGCGGTGTCCTTACCCAGTGACAGAAGGGGCAGCAAGGCACGTATTGTATCGTTGCCATCGAGGATAACAAGATGGGGTTTATTTCATATTGCATGAATTTATCTCTCTACATCATGTCATCTTGCTTAAGGCATTACTCTGATTTTAACTTAATACTCTAGATGCATGCTGGATAGCGGTCAATGAGTGGAGTAATAGTAGTAGATGCAGAATCGTTTCGGTCTACTTGTCACGAACGTGATGCCTATATACATGATCATGCCTAGATATTCTCATAACTATGCTCAATTCTGGAATTGCTCAATAGTAATTTGTTCACCCACCGTAGAAAACTTATGCTCTTGAGAGAAGCCACAAGTGAAACCTATGGCCCCCGGGTCTATTCTCATCATATCAATCTCCATCACTTTAATCTTGCTTTGCTTTTTTACTTTGCTTTTACTTTTTACTTTGCATCTTTATACCAAAAATACCAAAAATATTATATCTATCAGATCTCACTCTCGTAAGTGACTGTGAAGGGATTGACAACCCCTAATCGCGTTGGTTGCGAGTAAGCTATCGTTTTGTGCAGGTACGAGGGACTTGAGCATGGACTCCTACTAGATTGATGCCTTGGTTCTCAAAAACTGAGGGAAATACTTACGCTACTCTGCTGCATCATCCCTTCCTCTTCGGGGAAAACCAAGGCAAGCTCAAGACATAGCAAGAAGGATTTCTGGCGCCGTTGCCGGGGAGTCTACGCAAAAAGTCAACATACCAAGTACCCATCACAATCCCTATCTCTCGCATTACATTATTTGCCATTTGCCTCTTGTTTTCCTCTCCCCCCAATTCACCCTTGCCGTTTTATTCGCCCTCTCTCTCCCTATCCTCCCTCTCTATTTTCCTCTTTTTGCCCGCTTGACTTTTTGTTTGCTCGTGTGTTAGATTGGTTGTTTGTCGCGATGGCTCAAGATACTACTAAATTGTGTGAATTCACCAATACCAATAATAATGATTTCCTTAGCACTCCGATTGCTCCTCTTACCGATGCTGAATCTTGTGAAATTAATACTGTTTTGTTGAATCTTGTTATGAAAGATCAGTTCGCCGGCCTTCCTAGTGAAGATGCCGCTACTTATCTGAATAGCTTAATTGATTTATGTGATATTCAAACGAAAAAAAATGTCAATAATGATGTCGTTAAATTGAAGTTATTTCCTTTTTCTCTTAGAGATCGTGCTGAAGCTTGGTTTTCGTCTTTGCCTAAGAATAGTATTGATTCATGGAACAAGTGCAAAGATGCTTTTATCTCTAAGTATTTTCCTCCCGCTAAGATCATCTCTCTTAGGAACGATATTATGAATTTTAAGCAACTTGATCATGAACATGTTGCACAAGCTTGGGAGAGAATGAAATTAATGATACGTGATTGCCGTACTCATGGTTTGAATTTGTGGATGATCATACAAATTTTTTATGCCGGATTGAATTTTGCTTCTAGAAATCTTTTAGATTCGGCCGCGGGAGGCACTTTTATGGAAATCACTTTAGGAGATGCTACTAAACTCCTAGATAATATTATGGTTAATTATTCTCAAATGGCATACTGAAAGATCTTCTAATAAAAAGGTGCATGCGATAGAAGAAATTAATGTGTTGAGTGGAAAGATGGATGAACTTATGAAATTATTTGCTACTAAGAGTGTTTCTTCTGATCCTAATGATATGCCTTTGTCTACTTTGATTGAGAATAACAATGAATCTATGGATGTGAATTTTGTTGGTAGGAATAATTTTGGTAACAACGCTTATAGAGAGAATTTTAATCCTAGGCCATATCCTAGTAATCCTTCTAATAATTATGGGAATCCCTACAACAACTCTTATGGAAATTATAATAAGATGCCCTTTGAATTTGGGACTAGTGTTAAAGAGTTTATGAATTCACAAAAGAATTTTAATGCTTTGCTTGAAGAGAAATTGCTTAAAGTTGATGATTTGGCTAGAAACGTTGATAGAATTTCTCTTGAGATTGATTCTTTAAAGATTAGATCTATTCCTGCTAAGCATGATATCAATGAGTCTCTCAAAGCCATGAGAATTTCCATTGATGAGTGCAAGGAAAGAACCGCTAGGATGCGTGCTTCCAAAGATGCATTTATTAAAGCGTGTTCTTCCAATTCCTATGAAAATCAAGATGAAGATCTAAAAGTTATTGATGTGTCACCTATTAAATCTTTGTTTTGCAATTTGAATCTTGATGAAAATGAATATGATCTTCCTTTACCTAGAAGGCGTTCTAAAAATTCAGAGTATTTAGATCTTAATGATGAAATAGATGAAAGTGGGATTGAAAGAAATAAAAATCTAGATGTTGCTAAACCCACTATATTGGATTTCAAGGAATTTAATTATGAAAGTTTCTCTTTAATTGATTGTATTTCCTTGTTGCAATCCGTGCTAAATTCTCCACATGCTTATAGTCAAAATAAAGCCTTCACCGAACATATTGTTGATGCCTTGATGCAATCTTATGAAGAAAAACTTGAGTTGAAAGTTTCTATCCCTAGAAAACTCTATGATGAGTGGGAACAAACTATGAAAATTAAAATTAAAGATCATGAGTTTTATGCTTTGTGTGATTTGGGTGCTAGTGTCTCTACTATTCCCAAGACTTTGTGTGATTTGCTAGATTTCCATAATTTTGATGTTTGCTCTCTAAACTTGCATCTTGCTGATTCTACTATTAAGAAACCTATGGGAAGGATTAATGATGTTCTTATTGTTACAAATAGAAATTATGTGCCTGTAGATTTCATTGTTCTTGATATAGATTGCAATCCTTCTTGCCCTATTATTCTTGGTAGACCTTTCCTTAGAACGGTTGGTGCGATTATTGATATGAAGGAAGGGAATATTAGATTTCAATTTCCATTAAAAAAGGGCATGGAACACTTTCCAAGAAAGAAAAATAAAATTACCATATGAAACTATCATGAGAGCCACTTATAGATTGCCTACCAAAGATGGCGATACCTAGATCTATCCTCGCTTTTATGCCTAGCTAGGGGCGTTAAACGATAGCGCTTGTTGGGAGGCAACCCAATTTTATTTTTATTCCTTGCTTTTTGCTCCTGCTTAGTAATAAATAAATTATTTAGCCTCTGTTTTGGTTGTGGTTTTTTGTGTTTAATTAGTGTTTGTTCCAAGTAGAACCGTTGGGAAGACTTGGGGAAAGTCTTGTTGAACTTGCTGTAAAAAACAGAAACTTTAGCGCTCACGAGAACCGCTGTCATTTTTATTTGAAGAGTGATATTTAGTTAATTATTTTTGCAGATGATTAATAGATAAATTCCTCACGTCCAAAAATTTATTTTAGAATTTTTGGGGTTCCGTATCTTGCGCTAGCTACAGATTACTATAGACTGTTCTGTTTTTGACAGATTCTGTTTTTCGTGTGTTGTTTGCTTATTTTGCCGAATCTATGGTTAGTAAAATAGTTTATAATTCATAGAGAAGTTGTAATACAGTAGGTTTAACACCAATATAAGTAAATAATGATTTGATTACAGTACCTTGTAGTGGTCTTTTGTTTTCTTTCGCTAACGGAGCTCACGAGTTTTCTATTTTGAGTTTTGTGTTGTGAAGTTTTCAAGTTTTGGGTGAATTCTTTTGATGGATCATGGAACAAGGAGTGGCAAGAGCCTAAGCTTGGGGATGCCGATGGCACCCAAGGACACCAAAAATTCAAAGCTTGGGGATGCCCCGGAAGGCATCCCCTCTTTCGTCCACTTCCATCGGTAATTTACTTGGAGCTATATTTTTATTCACCAACATGATATATGTTTTGCTTGGAGCGTCTTGTATTATTTGTGTTTTTGTGTCTTAGTATGCCACAATCATCCTTGCTATACACACCTTTTTAGGGAGCCATACATGAATTAAAATTTGATAGAATACTCTATGTGCTTCACTTATATCTTTTGAGCTAAGTAGTCTTGCTCTATGTGCTTCACTTATATCTTTTGAGCTAAGTAGTTTTCTCTATGTGCTTCAGTTATATCTTTTGAGCTAAGTAGTTTTCTCTATGTGCTTCACTTATATCTTTTGAGCGTTATAATTTTGCTCTATGTGCTTCACTTAGATCTTTTAGAGCACGGTGGTGGATTTGTTTTAAAGAAACTATTGATCTCTCATGCTTCACTTAAATTATTTTGAGAGTCTCTTAATAGCATGGTAATTTGCTAAATAATAATATGCTTGGCATTCAAGATTTGTGAAACTTTCTTTTGAGTGTGTTGAATACTAAGAAAAGATTGAAGCATGATAATTGTTTTGATATATGGAGGTGATAATATTAAAGTCATGCTAATTGAGTAGTTGTGAATTTAAAGAATACTTGTGTTAAAGTTTGTGATTCCCGTAGCATGCACGTACGGTGAACCGTTATGTGATGAAGTCGGAGCATGATTTATTTATTGATTGTCTTCCTTATGAGTGGCGGTCGGGGATGAGCGATGGTCTTTTCCTACCAATCTACCCCCCTAGGAGCATGCGCGTAATACTTTGCTTTGATAACTTCTAGTTTTTTGCAATAAGTATATGTGTTCTTTATGACTAATGTTGAGTCCATGAATTATACGCACTCTCACCCTTCCACCTTTGCTAGCCTCTCTAATACCGCGCACCTTTTGCCGGTATCATACACCTACCATATACCTTCCTCAATACAGCCACCATACCTACCTTTTATGGCATTTCCATAGCCATTCCGAGATATATTGCCATGCAACTTTCCACTATCTAGTTCATCATGATAAATTCATCATTGTCATATTGCTTAGCATGATCATGTAGTTGACATAGTATTTGTAGCAAAGCCACCATTCATAATTTCTTCATACTTGTCACTCTTGATTCATTGCATATACCGGTACACCGCCGGAGGCATCCATATAAAGTCATACATTGTTTTAGAATCGAGTTGTAATCATTGAGTTGTAAATAAATAAAAGTGTGATGATCATCATTTAATAGAGCATTGTCCCAACAAAAAAAAGAGAAAGGCCAAAGAAAAAAAAGGCCCCAAAAAAGAAAATAAATGAAAAGGGGCAATGCTACTTTCTTTTTTTCCACACTTGTGCTTCAAAGTAGCACCATGATATAGCAAGTCTCATATATTGTGCTTCAAAGTAGCACCATGTTCTTCATATAGAGAGCCGCATATGTTGTCACTTTCATATACTAGTGGGAATTTTTCATTATAGAACTTGGCTTGTATATTCCAATCATGAGCTTCCTCAAATTGCCCTAGGTCTTCATGAGCAAGCAAGTTGGATGCACACCCACTTAGTTTCTTTTTGAGCTTTCATACATTTATAGCTCTAGTGCATCCGTTGCATGGCAATCCCTACTCACTCACATTGATATCTATTGATGGGCATCTCCATAGCCCGTTGATACACCTAGTTGATGTGAGACTATCTTCTCCTTTTTGTCTTCTCCACAACCACCATTCTATTCCACCTATAGTGCTATATCCATGGCTCACGCTCATGTATTGCATGAAGATTGAAAAAGTTAGAGTATGAAACAATTGCTTGGCTTGTCATCGGGGTTGTGCATGATTTAAATACTTTGTGTGGTGAAGATGGAGCATAGCCAGACTATATGATTTTGTAGGGATAACTTTCTTTGGCCATGTTATTTTGAGAAGACATAATTGCTTTGTTAGTATGCTTGAAGTATTATATTTTTATGTCAATATAAACTTTTGTCTTGAATCTTTCTATTCTGAATATTCATACCACAATTAAGAAGATTTGCATTGAAATTATGCCAAGTAGCACTCCGCATCAAAATTTCTCTTTTTATCATTTACCTACTCGAGGACAAGCAGGAATTAAGCTTGGGGATGCCTGATACGTCTCCAATGTATCTATAATTTTTTATTGCTCCATGCTATATTATCTACTGTTTTGGACTATATTGGGCTTTATTTTCCACTTTTATATTATTTTTGGGACTAACCTATTAACCGGAGGCCTAGCCCAGAATTGTTGTTTTTTGCCTGTTTCAGTGTTTCGGAGAAACAGAATATCAAACGGAGTCCAAACGGAGTAAAATCTTCGGGAACGTGATTTTCTCACCGAACGTGATCCAGGAGACTTGGACCCTACTCCAGGGGGTCAAAGAGGAGGTCACGAGGGTGGGGGGCGCCCCCCCTAGGGCGCGCCCCCTGCCTCGTGGGCCCCTTGGTGCTCCACCAACGTACTCCTTCCTCCTATATATACCTACGTACCCCCAAACGATCAGAACAGGAGCCAAAAACCTAATTCCACCGCCGCAACTTTCTGTATCCATGAGATCCCATCTTGGGGCCTGTTCCAGAGCTCCGCCGGAAGAGGGCCGTCATCACGGAGGGCTTCGACATCATCCTAGCCCCTCCGATGAAGTGTGAGTAGTTTACCTCAGACCTTCGGGTCCATACTTAGTAGCTAGATGGCTTCTTTTCTATCTTTGAATCTCAATACAAAGTTCTCCCCCTCTCTTGTGGAGATCTATTCGATGTAATTTTCTTTTTGCGGTGTGTTTGTTGAGACCGATGAATTATGGGTTTATGATCAAGTCTATCTATGAATAATATTTGAATCTTCTCTGAATTCTTTTATGTATGATTGATTATCTTTGCAAATCTCTTCGAATTATCCGTTTGGTTTGGCCAACTAGATCGGTAGTTCTTGCCATGGGAGAAGTGCTTAGCTTTGGGTTTGATCTTGCGGTGTCCTTACCCAGTGACACAAGGGGCAGCAAGGCACATATTGTATCGTTGCCATCGAGGATAACAAGATGGGGTTTATTTCATATTGCATGAATTTATCTCTCTACATCATGTCATCTTACTTAAGGCGTTACTCTGTTTTTAACTTAATACTCTAGATGCATGCTGGATAGCGGTCGATGAGTGGAGTAATAGTAGTAGATGCAGAATGGTTTCGGTCTACTTGTCACGGACGTGATGCCTATATGCATGATCATGCCTAGATATTCTCATAACTATGCTCAATTCTGTCAATTGCTCAACAGTAATTTGTTCACCCACCGTAGAAAACTTATGCTCTTGAGAGAAGCCACTAGTGAAACCTATGGCCCCCGGGTCTATTCTCGTCATATCAATCTCCATCACTTTAATCTTGCTTTGCTTTTTTAATTTGCTTTTACTTTTTACTTTGCATCTTTATACCAAAAATACCAAAAATATTATATCTATCAGATCTCACTCTCGTAAGTGACCGTGAAGGGATTGACAACCCCTAATCGCGTTGGTTGCGAGTAAGCTATCGTTTTGTGCAGGTACGAGGGACTTGAGTGTGGCCTCCTACTGGATTGATACCTTGGTTCTCAAAAACTGAGGGAAATACTTACGCTACTCTGCTGCATCATCCCTTCCTCTTCGGGGAAAACCAATGCAAGCTCAAGACGTAGCAATGCTTCAGCCCATTATGATTAAACATGTTTGTAATGACAATTAGAGATTATAGTTTCTCATGCCATGCATAAGTAGCTAGGAGTGGATAATGATTTATCTTGGATATCAACATTGCGTTAAAATGATTGTGATGTAGTATGATGATATGGTATCCTCCTCTGAATGTTCGAGTGGCTTGACTTGGCACAGGTTAATGCATGTAGTTGAATCAAAACCAACATAGCCTCTATGATATTTATGTTCATGGTGATCATATCCTACTCATCCTAGTGTGCAATGTTACTTATGCATAATGCATGTTCATGACCGTTGTTGCTCTCTAGCTGGCCGCTTCTCAATCTAATTGCTAGCCTTTGCCTGTACTAAGTGGGAATTCTGCTTGTACATCAAAGACCTTGAACCCGAAAGTTATTCCAGATGATTCCACCATACCTACCTATATGCGGTATTACCCTGCCGTCCTAAGTAAATTTGCATGTGCCACCTCTAAAAACTTCTAAAAAAATATCCTTTTTGTGTGCCTGGATTGTTCATCGAACGACAGGAGGTGGTCGGTATCTTCCATGCTAAGCGGGTTATTCTCAGGTCGAGTGTTTATTCACTCGCCATCGCACGAGAAAAGGGCGGTAATAGGGATGCCCAGTCCCAAACTACAAATAATCAAAGACAAACTCCCAATGGAGTCGAAGCCTTTAGTTTTATCGCTTGGGAACCACCACTAGCATGCTTAGCATGGAAGATATTGATAACTGATGGTCGTGAAGTAAATGAGAAGGGTGCATGTCTCAACATATCATGTACCTCTGTTTTAAAAACTTGAGCTCTAGCACCTCTGCAAATCACTGCTTCCCTCTGCGAAGGGACTATCTATTTACTTTTATGTTGTGTCATGACCTTCTAAAACAAGCGCTAGAACCTAAGAGCACTGTTGTCATGACTTATGCATTGTGTGTAGATAATGTTGGGTGCATCATGACTGGATCTTTTCTACCATGAATTACAATGTTTAGTCGCTGCTTGGACTTTGGAGGTGCTCTGCATTTATGTTTTGTGGTCTGAGAAAGGGCTAGCGAGATACCACTATTGTCATATTATATCATGGTTGTTTTAACAACGTGTTGCCGTTTGAGATATCTTATTATTGCTCGCTAGCTGATTATGTCATTGATATGAGTTAATATAATCTTTAAGAGTTAATGTTGGCATGGTTAGTTATAATGTTGGCTGAAAACCTGGGTGTTGTTTAAGCTTATTTATGCAAACAAGAGCAAAAGAGTTCGTACAAGTTTTTCCTTTTCACTTTTAGTTTATCAACTGAATTGCTTGAGGACAAACAAAGGTTTAAGCTTGGGGGAGTTGATACGTCTCCAACGTATCTACTTTTCTAAATGCTTTTCCTCTTGTTTTGGACCCTTATTTGCATGATTTGAATGAAACTAACCCCGGACTGACGCTTTTTCAGCAGAACTACCATGGTGTTGTTTTTGTGCAGAAATAAAAGTTCTCAGAATGGAACGAAACTTTGTGAGGAATTTTTATACAATAAACTAGAATTTCTGGAGCCAAGACCTACCGGAGAGGGGTACCTGGGTGGGTACAACCCACCAGGGCGCGCCCCCCTCTCCTAGCCCGCCCAGGTGGGTCGTCCCCACCTGGTGGCTCACAGACCCTGAAACCGACGCTATAAAATCCTATTTTTCCAGAAAAAAATTAGGGAGAAAGAATTATGGCGATCCACGAGACGGAGCCATCGTCACCTCCTGTTCTTCATCTGGAGGCCAGATCTGGAGCTTTTTTGGGGCTCCGGAGAGGGGGATCTTCGGTCTTCGTCATCACCGACCCTTCTCCATCGCCAATTCCATGATGCTCCCCACCGGGAGTGAGTAATTCCTTCGTAGGCTCGCTGGTCGGTGAGGAGTTGGATGAGATTCATCATGTAATCAAGTTAGTTTTATTAGGGCTTGATCCCTAGTATCCACTATGTTCTAAGATTGATGTTACTATGACTTTGTCATGCTTAATGCTTGTCACTTTGGGCCCGGGTGCCATGATGTCAGATCTGAACCGTTTATGTTATCACCATTATATCCATGTTCTAGATCTGATCTTGCAAGTTAAAGTCACCTACTACGTGTTATGATCCAGCAACCCAAGAGTGACAATAGTCGGACCACTCCCGGTGATGACTGTAGTTTGAGGAGTTCATGTATTCACCTTGTGTTAATGCTTTATTCCGGTTCTCTGTTAAAAGGAGGCCTTAATATCCCTTAGTTTCCAATAGGACCCCGCTGCCACGGGAGGGTAGGACAAAATATGTCATGGAAGTTCTTTCCATAAGCACGTATGACTATTTATGGAATACATACCTACATTATATTGATGAACTGGATCTAGTGCCGTATCGCCCTAGGTTATAACTATCTCATGATGAATATCATCCAACAAGTCACCGATCCAATGCCTATGAATTTATCTTATATTATTCTTGCTAAGTTACTACTGCTGCTGTTACTATTGCACTTGTTACAAAACTACTGCTATCACTGTTACCGTTACCATTGCTACTGTCACTATTATCAAAACTATCATATTACTTAGCTACTGATCATGTTGCTGCAGATAATTAATCTCCAGGTGTGGTTGAATTGACAACTCAGCTGCTAATACCTTCAAATATTCTTTGGCTCCCCTTGTGTCAAATCTATAAATTTGGGTTGAATACTCTACCCTCGAAAACTGTTGCGATCCCCTATACTTGTGGGTTATCAGACATCAAGCTCTTTTCTGGCGCCTGATGTCGCTTGAAGCTATGTCGGTATTTCCCTAAAGAGGAAGGGATGATGCAGCGTAGTCCCTCAGATATGAAACCAAGGTTATCAAACCAGTAGGAGAACCAAGCAACACAACGTAAACAGCCCCTGCACACAGATAACAAATCCTCGCAACCCGACGTGTTAAAGGGGTTGCCAATCCCTTTCGGGTCACGGTGCCAGAAATTGGTGCGTGACGGGAAAAAGTTGTAATAGATTAAATAAATAGATCGCAAACAAAATAAAGTGCAGCAATTTTTTGGGGGTTTTGGATTAATAGATCTTAAAATAAAAACAAATAAACGTAGATCGCAAAGGCAAATAATATGAGAAAGAGACCCGGGGGTCGTAGATTTCACTAGTGGCTTCTCTCCAGAAAAATAACAAAGCGGTGGGTGAAAAAATTACTATTAGGCAATTGATAGAACTTCAAATACTCATGACGATATCCAGGCAATGATCGCAAAGGCAAATAATATGAGAAAGAGACCCAGGAATATTGGGGTATTTATAGAGCAAAGAGGCGGTCCGGGGGGCACCCGAGGTGGGCACAACCCACCAGGGCACGCCTGGACCTCCTAGCGCGCCCTGGTGGGTTGTGCCTCCCTCGGGGTACCCCCAAGCGCAGCCAGGGCCCGTTGTGTTCCTTCTGGCCCATAAAAATTCTCCGTAAAGTTTTGTGGCATTTGGACTCCATTTGATATTGATTTTCTATGATGTAAAAAACATGAAAAAAAAACAACTGGCACTTGGCACTATGTCAATAGGTTAGTACCAAAAAATGATATAAAATGACTATAAAATGATTATGAAACATCAAAGATTGATAATATAACAACATGGAACAATAAAAATGATAGATACGTTCGAGACGTCATAGCATCCCCAAGCTTAACTCCTCTCGTCCTCAAGTAGGGAAGTGATAAAAACAGAATTTTTTATGTGGAATGCTGCCTAACATGTCACATCATATTTCTTTCTTTATAGCATGGACATTTGGACTTTTATATTGTTCAAAGCAATAGTCTAGTTTTGACATGATAATTTCAATACTCAAGCATATCAACAAGCAACCATGTCTTTCAAAATATCAACGCTAAAATAAGCTATCCCTAGCCATCATGCTCAACCATTGATCCATTCATGAAACACACTCGTATATTAGCTATGTCCAATACTAAAGTACGATCATATTGCCTTTTCCACCATACTTTCACTTTCCATGGCTAACCGTATCCATGGGTGCCCTCCATACCAACACTTTCCAAGGAATTTATTATTTGACAGCATAAAGTAAATTCATTTTTTTGCATTTCGGGGCTGGGTATCCCTAATACCTTTGCCTTACTCCCGTGCAATGACAAGTGAATAAACACTCATCTTGAGAATAACACATCTAGCATGGAAAATATTAGCCACCCCTCACCGATCCGCGAGCGAAACAAACACACAAAAGAGAAGTTTATTTTTGAAAATTAGAGATGGCACATGCAAATTTGCTTAGAACGGCAAAAGAATACCGCATATAAGTAGATATAGTGGACTCATGTGGTAAAACTAGGTTAAAGGTTTCTGGATGCACAAGTAGTGATCATACTTAGTGCAAAATGAAGGCTAGCAAAAGATTGGGAAGTGACCAACCAAGAAACGAATAATCTCATAAGCGAGCATTAAGCATAACTAACACCGAATAGTGCACCATAAGTAGGATATAATTTCATTGCATAACTATTGACCTTTGTGCTTGCATAGGGAATCACAAACCTTAACACCAATATTCTTACTAAAGCATAATTACTCATCAAGGTAACTCATATCACATCATCATATCTCAAAACTATTACTAAGAATCATGTTTATTTTGTCCACTGATATTCATGAAAGTTTTTAATATATCCTTCTTGGATATCTATAACTTTGGGACTAATTTTCATATGTTGTTTTTCATAAGCTCAAACAAATATAAGTGAAGATCATGAGCATAATATATCTTTCTCTCAATTTAATTTAAGTGAAGCAAGAGAGAATTTCTTGAAAAGTTTACTAACTCTCAAATAAATATAAGTGAAGTAAGAGAGCATTTATTCAAAAATACTAAAGCACACCGTGCTCAAAAAGATATAAGTGAAGTACTAGAGAAAGTCCATAGCTCTAAAAAATTTAAGTGAAGCATAGAGAGCAATTCTAACAAGTCATGACATAATTTTGGCTCTCTCAAATAGGTGTATCCAGCAAAGGATCCAGACTTAAAACACAAAATAAAACAAGTAAGACTCATATCATACAAGACGCTCCAAGGAAAACACATAGTATGTAACAAATAAAAATATAGTTTCGAGTAAAATACCGATGGTCGTTCGAAGAAATAGGGGATGCCACTCGGGGGCATCCCCACGCTTAGTTGGTTGCTCATTTTTAGTTAGTAGCTTGGGATGTCGGGGCATCCCCAATCTTAGGCTCTTCTACTCCTTATTCCTTCATCCATCGTAAGATAACCCAAAACTTGAAAACTTCAATCACACAAAACTCAACAAAACCTTCGTGAGTTCCGTTAGTATAAGAATAATAAATCACTACTATAAGCATTGTATGAAACCAATTCATATTTTGTGCTTGTATTATATCTACCATATTCCAACTTTTCTATGGCAAAAACTCATCAAAGAAAACCATAGAGCTATCAAAATAAGCACACAACACAAAGAAAACAGAATATGTCAAAACAAAACAGTCTGTAGGAATCTGACTATTTAGAATACTTATGTAATTCCAAATATTCTGAAAAATTTGGACTACCTGAGAAATTTGTGTATTGATCTACTTCAAGTAGAATAGGTATTTTATCGCTCTCTGGTAAAAAATGAAAATTATTTCGTGAGCCCAAAAGTTTCAGTTATTTCAGCAAGATCAAACAACTATCACCCAAGAAGATCCTAAAGGCTTTACTTGGCACAAACACTAATTAAAACATAAAACACAATCATAACAGTAGCATAATTGTGCTAACACTCAAAAACAGGAAGCAAAAAGCAAAAATAAATTTTATTCATTGGGTTGCCTCCCAATAAGCGCTATAGTTTTACGCCCTTAGCTAGGCATTGATAATTTTAATGATGCTCACATGAAAGATAGTAATTGAAACACGAAGAGAGCACCACGCAGCATGTGAAAAACACATTTAAGTCTAGCATACTTCCTATGCATAGGAATCTTATAAGCAAACAAATTGTCAAGACAAGAAACATCTAACATATGCAAAGAAGAGGAATAAAACATTGACGATCTTAACATAATGAGAGGTAATTTAGTAACATGAAAAATTCCACAACCATATTTTCCTCTCTTGTAATAGTTACATGTAGGATCATAATAAAATTCAATAATATAGCTATTATATAAAAGTTTCTCTTCATGATCCACATGCATAAAAGTTTTATAATCTTCCAAAATAGTGGGATTAACATCAAATAAAGTCATGACCTCTCCAAACCCACTTTTATCGAAAAATTCACAAGATTGATAATTCTCCAAAGTAGTGAGATCATTAATACCTAAAGTTGACACTCTTCCAAACCCACTTTCAATATTATTGCAAACATTATTATCAATATCATATTCATCATGGGGCATAAACAAATTTTCAAGATCATAAGAAGAATCACCCCAATCATGATCATTGCAATAAGTAGTGGACATATCAAAATTAGCATCCCCAAGCTTGGGGTTTTGCATATTATTATTATCAAAATTGACATTAATAGACTTTATAGTAAAAGCATTGCAATCATGCTTTTCATTCAAGGAGCTATCATGAATCACTTCATAAATTTCTTCATTACAATTTTCAGATTCACAAATCTCAAGCAAAACTTCATAAAGATAATCAAGTGCACTCAACTCACTAGCAATTGATTCAACATATTCAGATCTTTTGAAAAGATTAGCAAGTGGACGAGGATCCATATCAATAGATTTTTAGCAAGCAAAGATGGAAGCACATAGAAGACACGTGGCAACACAAGCAAAGAGGCAAACAAGATTGCAAGCAAAAAGATAGATCTGATGAGAAAAAGGCGAACGAAAAAGAAGACGGCTAAAAAGGAAATTTTTTGTGAAGTGGGGGAGAGGAAAACGAGAGGCAAATGGAAAATAATGTAAATTGCGAGGAGATGAGATTTGTGATTAGGAGCCTGGTATATGTTGAAGATCCTCCCCGGCAACGGCGCCAGAAGTTACTTTTGATGTCGCTTGAAGCTACGTCGATATTTCCCCAAAGAGGAAGGGATGATGCATCACAGCGGCGGTAGGTATTTCCCTGAGATATGAAACCAAGGTTATCGAACCAGTAGGAGAACCAAGCAACACAACGTAAACAACCCCTGCACACATATAACAAATCCTCGCAACCCGACATGTTAAAGGGGTTGTCAATCCCTTTTGGGTAACGGTGCCAGAAATTGGTGCGTGACGGGAAAAATTTGTAGTAGATTAAATAAATAGATCGCAAATAAAATAAAGTGCAGCAAAGTATTTTTGGGTTTTTGGATTAATAGATCTGAAAATAAAAGCAAATAAAAGTATATCGCAAAGGCAAATAATATGAGAAAGAGACCCGGGGGCCATAGATTTCACTAGTGGTTTCTCTCTAGAAAAATAGCAAAGTGGCGGGTGAACAAATTACTATTGGGAAATTGATAGAGCTTCAAATATTCATGATGATATACATGCAATGATCATTACATAGGCATCACGTCCAAGATTAGTAGACCGACTCCTACCTGCATCTACTACTATTACTCCACACATCGACCGCTATCCAGCATGCATCTAGTGTATTATGTTCATGGAGAAACGGAGTAATGCAATAAGAACGATGACATGATGTAGACAAGATCTATCTATGTAGAGATAGACCCCATCGTTTTATCCTTAGTAGCAACGATACATACGTGTCGGTTCCCTTTCTTTCATTGGGATCAAGCACCATAAGATCGAACCCACTACAAAGCACCTCTTCCCATTGCAAGATAAATAGATCAAGTTGGCCAAAGAAAACCCAAATATCGGAGAAGAAATACGAGGCCATAAGAGATCATGCATAAAAGAGATCAAGGAAACTCAAATACTTTCATGGATATAAAAAGATTGTCGGTGTACAAAAGTAGGGGCTATCCTTTGTACCCCTTTACTTGTGCACGGGCAGTCAGAGCCGCGCCCGTGGCTGCGCTGAGCAGGGCAGAGGAGGGAAGCTGGAGCACAAGACCACCAAAGCAATGCCAAGACCAGAGACACAAAGGGCAAGGGAGCGAAGTGGACTCCCCCGGCAAGAACCTCGCCAGGGCAGCCTCCGCAGCCCCGGCAAGAGCCTTGCCGGGGTAACTTGCCCAACACCAGCAGAGCACGCCGCCCTTGAGCCAAGGGGTTCCAACACCATCAAACACATTGGAACCAAGGTCCGGGAGGCACCTCCATGGTGGCATGCAGATCTTTGTGGAGATCATAAATACACAAAATCGGATGAGAACCAGAAGACGACGATCCTTGGCGAGATCCTTGCCAAGGAAATCCACGAGACCCCTGGCAAGATCCTTGCCGGGGACGACTGCGGTGCCACGGCAAGACCCTTGCCGGGCCCCCGGCAAGACCCTTGCCGAGGACATCTGCGGGGCCGCAGCCAGGCCCACGTCTGCCAAGACTCCACCGCCACTCCCATGCAGCTGCTAGCTCAACCAGTTGGGCAGGCGTCTGCGTGGCAGCGTGCGGCCTCCACACCGACTCAACAAGCACCTGCGTGGTGGCATGCAGATCTTTGTGAAGGCTCCTCCATCACGCCAGCCCAGCAGCCAGCCAACGTGGCGCTACAACGCCTCGTCACCTCGGACGCGCGTCAGAGCCAGGCGAGGCGGCGACAGTTGGGATGAGCTTCCTTGCCATCCCCAATAAAGCAAGAGGGGCACATCGGTAGCGCATTAAATGCGTTTTTCCGACGGTGCCAGAGGATAGACTCAGCCGCGATGCACCTTTCCACCTCATGTGTGCCACTGAAGTGACCCCTTTTGTCTATAAGAGGAGGCCTGAAGTGTACTGGAAGGTGATTCGGATCTTTGGAACTAGAGAGACACAGTAGCTAGTTCAAGAACTCAAGAACACTCAAATATACATCAAAGCAGGACTAGGGTATTACGCACCTCCGCGGCCCGAACCTGGGTAAACGATCCTTGTGCTGACCGCCAGACCCGCTCTTTGCACAACCCCGCGCCCGCCAACTGTAGAAGGGATCCCAGTGGTCCCATAGGTGTCGTTTTCCACCGACATCTCTGGCGCGAGATAACCCACTAGTATAGGGGATCGCAACAGTTTTCGAGGGTAGAGTATTCAACCCAAATTTATTGATTCGACACAAGGGGAGCCAAAGAATATTCTCAAGTATTAGCAGCTAAGATGTCAATTCAACCACACATGGAAACTTAATATCTGCAGCAAAGTGTTTAGTAGCAAAGTAATATGATAGTAGTGGTAACGGTAGCAAAAGTAATATTTTTGGGTTTTATAGTGATTGTAACAGTAGAAACGGAAAAGTAAATAAGTGAAGAACAATATAGGAAAAGCTCGTAGGCATTGGATCAGTGATGGAGAATTATGTCGGATGCGATCGATCATGCAACAGTTATAACATAGGGTGACATAGAACTAGCTCCAGTTCATCAATGTAATGTAGGCATGTATTCCGAATATAGTCATACATGCTTATGGAAAAGAACTTGCATGCCATCTTTTGTCCTACCCTCCCGTGGCAGCAGGGTCCTAGTGGAAACTAAGGGATATTAAGGCCTCATTTTAATAGAGTACCGGACCAAAGCATTAACACATAGTGAATACATGAACTCCTCAAACTACGGTCATCATCGGGAGTGGTCCCGATTGTTGTCACTTCGGGGTTGCCGGATCATAACACATAGTAGGTGACCATAGACTAGCAAGATAGGATCAAGAACTCACATATATTGATGAAAACACAATAGGTTCAGATCTGAAATCATGACACTCACAAAGTCATAGCAACATCAATCTTAGAACATAGTGGATACTAGGGATCAAACCCTAACAAAACTAACTCGATTACATGATAAATCTTATCCAACCCATCACCGTCCAGCAAGCCTACAATGGAATTACTCACGCACGGCGGTGAGCATCATGAAATTGGTGATGGAGGAAGGTTGATGATGACGATGGAGACGGGTTCCCCTCTCCGGAGGCCCGAACGGACTCCATATCAGCCCTCCCGAGAAAGTTTAGGGCTTGGCGGCGGCTCCGTATCATAAAATGTGATGAATCCTTCTCTCTGATTTTTTTTCTCCCCGAACACGAATATATGGAGTTGGATTTGAGGTCGCTGGAGCGTCAGGGGGCCCACGAGGCACGGGGGTGCGCCCAAGGGGGTAGGCGCGCCCCCACCCTCGTGGACAGGGTGTGGGCCCCCTGACGTGGATTCTTCTTCCAGTATTTTTTATATCTCTGTTGATTTTCATGTCATTCCGAGAACTTTTATATCTGCACAAAAATAACACCATGGCAATTCTGCTGAAAACAGCGTCGGTCCGGGTTAGTTCCATTCAAATCATGCAACTTAGAGTCCAAAACAAGGGCAAAAGTGTTTGGAAAAGTAGATACGACGGAGATGTATCAGCGTGCCAGGTAGGGGTGCGCAGTTGTGGCAATCTGGTCTAGTTGAAGCAGCGGCTTCATCGTGGTCGTCACTCCAAGGAAGAACACGACTGATACGTCTCCGTCGTATCTACTTTTCCAAACACTTTTGCCCTTGTTTTGGACCCTAACTTGCATGATTTGAATGGAACTAACCCGGACTAACGTTGTTTTCTGCAGAATTGCCATGATGTTATTTATGTGTAGAAACAAAAGTTCTCGGAATGACCTGAAACTCCACGGAGCGTCTTTTTGGAAATAATAAAAAATACTGGCAAAAGATCAAGACTAGGGGCCACACCCTAGCCACAAGGGTGGGGGGCGCGCCCCCCTACCTCGTGGGCCCACTGGAGCTCCTCCGACCTCAACCACAACTCTATATATTCACTTTCAAGGAGAAAAAATAAAGAAGAAGGATTCATCGCGTTTTACGATACAGAGCCGCCGCCAAGCCCTAAAACTCTCGGGAGGGCTGATTTGGAGTCCGTTCGGGGCTCCGGAGAGGGGAATCCGTCGCCATCGTCATCATCAACCATCCTCCATCACCAATTTCATGATGCTCACCGTCGTGCGTGAGTAATTCCATCGTAGGCTTGCTGGACGGTGATGGGTTGGATGAGATTTATCATGTAATCGAGTTAGTTTTGTTAGGGTTTGATCCCCTAGTATCCACTATGTTCTGAGATTGATGTTGCTATGACTTTGCTATGCTTAATGCTTGTCACTAGGGCCCGAGTGCCATGATTTCAGATCTGAACCTATTATGTTTTCATCAATATATGTGAGTTCTTGATCCTATCTTGCAAGTCTATAGTCACCTACTATGTGTTATGGTCCGGCAACCCCGAAGTGACAACAATCGGGACCACTCCTGGTGATGACCGTAGTTTGAGGAGTTCATGTATTCACTATGTGTTAATGCTTTGGTCCGGTACTCTATTAAAAGGAGACCTTAATATCCCTTAGTTTCCACTAGGACCTCGTTGCCACAGGAGGGTAGGACAAAAGATGTCATGCAAGTTCTTTTCCATAAGCACGTATGACTATATTCGGAATACATGCCTACATTACATTGATGAATTGGAGCTAGTTCTGTGTCACCCTAGGTTATGACTGTTACATGATGAACCGAATCCAGCATAATTCTCTATCACCGATCCATTGCCTACGAGCTTTCCATATATTGTTCTTCGCTTATTTACTTTTCCGTTGCTATTGCTATCATCACTACAAAATACCAAAAACATTACTTTTGTTACCATTACCTTTTGCTATCGTTACCACTACTATCATATTACTTTGCTACTAAATACTTTGCTGCAGATATTAAGTTTCCAGGTGTGGTTGAATTGACAGCTCAGCTGCTAATACTTGAGAATATTCTTTGGCTCCCCTTGTGTCGAATCAATAAATTTGGGTTGAATACTCTACCCTCTAAAACTGTTGCGATCCCCTATACTTGGGGTTATCAAGACTATTTTCTGGCGCCGTTGTGGGAGCATAGCTCTATTCTTTGAGTCACTTGGGATTTATATCTGTTTATCATTATGAAGAACTTGAGAGATCCAAGAACCGAGATTTATCCCTCAACCACGAGGGGAGGTAAGGAACTGCCATCTAGCTCTACACTTGATTCACCTTCTGTTTTGAGTAAGCTTGCGACACCTAAATCTGCTTCTGCTATTGATTCTGATATGTCGCATGTTATTGATGATGCCACTTTTACTATGCATGATACTTATGATGAAACTACTTCTATGCTTGATACTACTATGCCACTTGGTGAATTTATTGATGAACAACTTGCTAGGGTTAGAGAGAATGAAATTATTGAAACTGATAATATTGATGAAAGTGATGATGATGACTCTCCCCCTAATAAATATGAATTACCTGTTGTGCCTCAGGGTTATGTTCTGGATGAAGAATCTTCTAGAGCTATTCTTGCTTGCAATGGTAGATACGATCTAAAGAGGTTATTAGCTAAATGGAAGCAGCAATCCCTTAATGCTAGAATGAAACCCGACCCTGCTTTTGCTACTTCACCTATCTGTGTTACTGATAAGGATTATGAATTCTCTGTTGATCCTGATATAATTACTTTGGTTGAATCTGATCCTTTTTATGGCTATGAATCTGAAACTGTTGTGGCACATCTTACTAAATTAAATGATATTGCTACCCTATTCACTAATGATGAGAGAACTCGCTACTTTAATATCCTTAAAATATTTCCGTTCTCATTAAAGGGTGATGCTAAGATATAGTTTAATTCTCTTGATCCTGGTTGTGTGCGTAGTCCCCGGGATATGATTTATTACTTCTCTGCTAAATATTTCCCTGCTCATAAGAAACAAACTGCTTTAAGGGATATATATATATATATATAATTTTGTGCAAATTGAAGAAGAGAGTCTCCCACAAGCTTGGGGGAGGCTTCTCCAATTACTTAATGCTTTGCCTGATCATCCTCTTAAGAAAAACGAAATACTTGATATCTTTTATAATGGACTAACCAATGCTTCCAGAGATTACCTGGATAGTTGTGCTGGTTCTGTTTTCAGGGAAAGAACACCGGATGAAGCTGAAATTCTATTGAATAATATGTTAACAAATGAAAATAATTGGACACTTCCTGAGCCAACTCCTGAACCTATTCCTAAACCAACTTCGAGGAAAATGGGTGTTCTATTTCTCAGTCCTGAAGATATGCAAGAGGCAAATAAATCCATGAAAGAAAAGGGTATTAAAGCTGAAGATGTTAAGAATTTACCTCCTATTGAAGAAATACATGGTCTTAATTTACCGCATGTTGAAGAAATATATGGTTTTAATCCATGACCTATTGAAGAAACACATGGTCTTGATAACCCGACACAGGTAGTAAAGGTAAATTCTCTCTATAGATATGATAAAGCTGAAATCCCATTTACTAAGTTTGCTAGCCCATGCTTAGATGAGTTTGATACATTTATGGTTAAGCAAGAAGACTTCAATGCTTATTTTGGTAGAGAATTAAAACGCAGTGCTGATATGCTTGAACACTTGGGTGATTATATGGCTAATGTTAAAGGTGAATTTAAACTTATTAGTAAACATGCTTCTATGGTTACCACTCAAGTAGAACAAGTACTTAAAGCTCAAAATGATTTGCACCATGAATTGAATAGTAAGAATAATGATTGGGCTGTTAGAGTGGCTACTAGAACTGGTAAAATGACTCTGGAACCTTTGTATCCTGAAGGCCACCCTAAGAGAATTGAGCAAGATTCTCAGAGAAATAATATAGATACACCTAGTCCTTCTAAAAGGAAGAAAAAGAAAAATGATAGGACTTTGCATGCTTCTAGTGAACCTATTACTGAAACACCTGAGAATCCAAATGATATTTCTATTTCTGATGCTGAAACACAATCTGGTAATGAACCTGAAACTAGTGATAATGTTAATGATAATGTTCATGTTGATGCTCAACCTAGCAATGATAATGATATAGAAATTGAACCTGTCGTTGATCTTGATAACCCACAATCAAAGAATCAACGTTATGGTAAGAAAGAATTTGTTGCTAGGAAACATGGTAAAGAAAGAGAACCATGGGTTCAGAAACCCATGCCTTTTCCTCCCAAACCATCCAAGAAAAAGGATGATGAGGATTTTGAGCGCTTTGCTGAAATGATTAGACCTATCTTTTTGCGTATGTGATTAACTGATATGCTCAAAATGAATCCTTATGCTAAGTATATGAAAGAAATTGTTACTAATAAAAGAAAGATACCGGAAGCTGAAATTTCCACCATGCTTGCTAATTATACTTTTAAGGGTGGAATACAAAAGAAACTTGGAGATCCAGGAGTACCCACTATACCATGCTCCATTAAAAGAAACTATGTTAAAACAGCTTTATGTGATCTTGGAGCCGGTGTTAGTGTTATGCCTCTCTCTTTATATCGTAGACTTGATTTCAATAAGTTGACACCTACTGAAATATCTTTGCAAATGGCTGATAAATCAACTGCTATACATGTCGGTATTTGTGAGGATGTGCCTGTTGTGGTTGCAAACGTTACTATTTTAACGGACTTTGTTATTCTTTATATTCCTGAGGATGATAGTATGTCCATTATTCTTGGAAGACCCTTTTTGAATACTGCAGGGGCTGTTATTGATTGCAACAAAGGCAATGTCACTTTTCATGTTAATGGTAATGAGCATACGGTACACTTTCCGAGGAAACAACCTCAAGTTCATAGTATCAATTCTATTGGAAAAATTCCATCAATTATTTTTGGAGGTTTTGAATTTCCTCTTCCTACTGTCAAGAAGAAATATGATATTCTTATTGTTGGGGATGTGCATATCCCCGTTGAGGTAACCAAGTGTTATTCGAAAATTCCTCGGTTCCATGTTATTCGGAATGAGTGTGTTAACAAGACTTGATCAACCTTGTTAATGGATTCCTTTTGATGATCATGAGATGGATGAAGTTAGAAAGCACAACCCCCTGTACCCTCCTTTTACTTTCTGTTATTCATATTAAATAAAATAAAAATAGTATTTTCTGTATGTTATCTGAATTATCCGTGCAATATAAAAATACCCCGAAAATAAAAGTTCTCCAAATGCCTTGAAATTTAAATATGATTTTTTCTGGAATATTTGAGAATATTTGGCACTGAGATCACAGTAGGGGGGCATCCACCTGGCCACGAGGGTGGAGGGCGCAGCCTACCCCCCTGGGCGCGCCCCGCTGCCTCATGGGCCCACGGTGGCCCTCCTCCACTTATTCCTGCACCCACACACTCCTTCTTCCTCCCACAAACACCATTATCCAGTTCAAACCCAGGTCCAAGCTCATTTTGCTGCCATTTTCGATCTCCTTGCTCAAAGCACCTCTAACAAAACTGCTTGGGGGGATTGTTCCTTGGTATGTGACTTCTCCATTGGTCCAATAAGTTTTTGTTCTAGTGCTTTATTCATTGCAAATTTGTGCTGCCTAGGTGACCCTGTTCTTGAGCTTGCATGTCAAATTTATATGGTTCCAAGTAGTTTTGATGCATGATATAGGCTCTAGCCACTTGTAGGAGTAGTTGCTATCAATTTTGTTGAGTTTGGTTTACTTTTATTTTGAAGTTACTAAAAATTTCAGAATTTTCCAGAAAATAATGAAGAGATTTTTGAGGGGCTCATCGAGCCGAAGTTCGAAGGAAAAGCAAAATGAAGAAGCAAAGAAGCCCAAATATAATCTGCCTCGCACTGCGGAGGTTAGGCCGTGTAAATGGCCCTCCGATGATTTTTTGAGAGCAACTGGGATTTATGAGGATTTTTATGAATAGGTTAAGATTGCAGGCCTAACAAACTTCCTCCAAGACCAACGCGAACAATATCTCTTACTCACCAATACTTTTGTGCAAAACTTCTAATATTATCCTAGGGAATCACCTCCTTCAGTAGAGTTTCATTTATATGATGTGGTTAAGAAGATGTCACTATATGAATTTTGCAGGGTTTGCAAAATACCTTTTGAGGGTAGCTTAGAGGAACCACATCATAAAGATGTGGATGGGTTTATTGACACTATCACTATAGGGGAAACTAGGAAGGTTTCCGATGCAAGAATCACTAGCATACATTTTCCTGTTTTATGCAACTTTGCAATATTTGCTAGTCGTTGATTAATTGGTCACGGAAACTGTGGAAACCTTAGTGTTCCTGATATTTTTATTTTGTTCCATGGTTTATTCCATGACGACTCTGTTAGTATGGGCGGTATTATTGCTAAACGGTTAAGTCTGAACCGTACAAAGGGCCCCATCTTTGGTGGTATATATGCTTCACGCCTTGCTGCATATTATAACATACCCATTAGGCATTATGAAGAAGAAGAAAAAATGATGCCTACTGTTTATTTAGATTATAAGAGTATGGTAGCGCATGATTTTATTATAAATAATAGGGAAGGGGAGCTTAAATACAAATTGTTCTTTCATAAACGTCATCCTGAGACTATCACCTTGCCTGCTCCTTCCTTGTTTGATTTATCTACAGGCCAGTACCTCGTCTCGCCAGAGGACATTCACGCTTACCGGAACCCTACATCAGCCAAATTGCCAGAGTCGGAACCACAAGTTGATCCTCCACGACAGTCTAATTACCAGTGGGATCCGGAAATGATTGCCAGCCAGTGGAAATCAGAGTCTTCTTCTTCGTACTACGACCCCAACTATTACTATGGATATCCGCCAGGCCAACCGTGGCCATAGACCAACTTAGGCCAAAAGTCTAAGCTTGGGGGAGTACGTATTTCTCACCGACATTACATTTATGTTCACACACTCATTGCTAGATGTCGGTGCTCATACTTTTTCATTGTATCATCCATGCTAGTTTATTTTCCTTTTTATGCTTTCTTCTTGTGTGTTTAATAAACCTTAAGAAAACCCAAAAAATTAGTTGTAGCTTTTAGCTAGTTTTAATTTCCATGCTTGTAATAGTAATTAAAAAGAAAACCCAAAAAGATTTCCTGTTCTTCTTTTGCTTGTTGGGAGCTTTCCCGTGTAAATAGTTTTATTTCTTTTCTTTTCTTTGGGGGTCTATAGGAGAAGACCATAATTAAATTGTTGAAGTGGCTCTTATATGCAGTATTGTTGATCTAACAAAAGAGCCCATACTGCCTTGTCTTCTCATGTTTATTGAATGCTTACAGATTCCAACTTAGTCCAATGCACATGCACTATTATTATTATCCACATCGTTCGGTCGTGCAAGTGGAAGGCAATTATGACGATATATGATGGACTGACTGAGATGAGAAAAGCTGGCATGAACTCGACCTCTCTTGTTTTTGTAAATATGATTAGTTCATCGTTCCTGATTCAGCCTATTATGAATAAACATGTTTGCAATGACAATTAGAGATCATAGTTTCTTGTGCCATGCTTAATTAGCTAGGAGCTTATAATGATTTACCTTGCATGCCAACATGCTATTAAAATGGTTGTGATGTGGTATGATAGGGTGGTATCCTCTTTTGAACGATTCGAGTGGCTTGACTTGGCACATGTTCATGTATGTAGTTGAAACAAAATCAACATAGCCTCTACGATATTTATGTTCATGGTGCATTATATCCTACTCATGATTGCATTCGGTGTTGATTAATTTTAATGCATGTTCATGATTGTTGTCGCTCTCTAGCTGGTGGCTTCCCAGTCTCTTTCTAGCCTTCACTTGTACTAAGCGGGAATACTGCTTGTGCATCCAACCCATAAACCCCAAAGTTATTCCATATGAGTCCACCATACCTACCTATATACGGTATCTACCTGCTGTTCCAAGTAAATTTGTATGTGCCAAACTCTAAACCTTCAAATAAATATCCTGTTTTGTATGCTCGAATAGCTCATGTATCAACTAGGGTTGTCTGTATCTCCCATGTTAGGCGGGTTATTCTCAAGAGGAGTGGACTCCGCTCCTCACTCACAAGAAAATGGCTGGTCACCGGGATGCCCAGTCCCATGCTTTATGCAAACTAAATCAAAATAATTGCAAACAAAACTCCCCCTGGGACTCTTGTTAGTTGGAGGCACTTGTTGTTTCGAGCAAGCCATGGATTGATGCTTGTTGGTGGAGGGGGGTATAAACTTTACCATTCTGTTTGGGAACCGCCTATAATGTGTGTAGCATGGAATATATCGCCATCTCTTGGTTGTTATGTTGACAATGAAAGTATACCGCTCAAAATATTATTCATCTCTATTTCAAAACCGAGCTCTAGCACCTCTACAAATCCATGCTTCCCCTGCGAAGGGCCTATCTATTTACTTTTTATGTTGAGTCATCATCCTCTTATTAAAAGGCACCAGTTGGAGAGCACCGCTGTCATTTGCATTCATTACTGTTAGTTTACATTGAGTATGACTTGACTGGATCTCTTTTACCATGAATTACAATGTCTAGTCTATCCTTGATCTTTAAAGGTGCTCTGCATTTATGTTTTGCAGTCACAGAAAGGGCTAGCAAGATACCATCCTGTTATATCATATTATGGTTGTTTTGAGAAATTGTTGTCATCCGAGATTTATTATTATTGCTTGCTAGTTTATTATGACATTGATATGATTAAACATGAGACCTAAGCGTTATTGTGAATATGGTTAGTTCATAATATTTGCTGAAAACTTAAATGCTGGCTTTACATATTTACAACAACAAGAGCAAACAGAGTTTGTAAAAGTTTCTATTTATCACTTTCAGTTTGTCAACTGAATTGCTTTAGGACAAGCAAAGGTTTAAGCTTGGGGGGAGTTGATACGTCTCCGTCGTATCTACTTTTCCACACACTTTTGTCCTTGTTTTGGACTCTAACTTGCATGATTTGAATAGAACTAACCCGGACTGACGCTGTTTTCAGCAGAATTGCCATGGTGTTATTTATGTGCAGAAACAAAAGTTCTTGGAATGACCTGAAACTCCATGGAGCGTCTTTTTGTAAATAATAAAAAATACTAGCAAAAGATCAAGACCAGGGACCCACACCCTAGCCACGAGGGTGGGGGCACGCCTGCCCCTGGGAGCGCCCCCTACCTCATGGGCCCCCTGGAGCTCCTCCGACCTCAACCACAATTCTATATATTCACTTTCAGGGAGAAAAAATAAAGAAGAAGGATTCATCGCGTTTTACGATACGGAGCCGCCGCCAAGCCCTAAAACCTCTTGGGAAGGCTGATCTGGAGTCCGTTCGGGGCTCCGGAGAGGGGAATCTGTCGCCATCATCATCATCAACCATCCTCCATCATCAATTTCATCATGCTCACCACCGTGCGTGAGTAATTCCATCGTAGGCTTGCTGGACGGTGATGGGTTGGATGAGATTTATCATGTAATCGAGTTAGTTTTGTTAGGGTTTGATCCCCTAGTATCCACTATGTTTTGAGATTGATGTTGCTATGACTTTGCTATGCTTAATGCTTGTCACTAGGGCCCGAGTGTCATGATTTCAGACCTGAACCTATTATGTTTTCATCAATATATGTGAGTTCTTGATCCTATCTTGCAAGTCTATAGTCACCTACTATGTGTTATGATCCGGCAACCCCGAAGTGACAACAATCGGGACCACTCCCGGTGATGACCGTAGTTTGAGGAGTTCATGTATTCACTATGTGTTAATGCTTTGGTCCGGTACTCTATTAAAAGGAGGCCTTAATATCCCTTAGTTTCCACTAGGACCCCGCTGCCACGAGAGGGTAGGACAAAAGGTGTCATGCAAGTTCTTTTCCAAAAGCACGTATGACTATATTCGGAATACATGCCTACATTACATTGATGAATTGGAGCTAGTTCTGTGTCACCCTAGGTTATGACTGTTAAATGATGAACCGCATCCAGCATAATTCTCTATCATCGATCCATTGCCTACGAGTTTTCCATATATTGTTCTTTGCTTATTTACTTTTCCGTTGCTATTGCTATCATCACTACAAAATACCAAAAACATTACTTTTGTTATCATTACCTTTTGCTACCATTACCACTACTATCATAGTACTTTGCTACTAAATACTTTGCTGCAGATATTAAGTTTCCAAGTGTGGTTGAATTGACAACTCAGCTGCTAATACTTGAGAATATTCTTTGGCTCCCCTTGTGTTGAATCAATAAATTTGGGTTGAATACTCTACCCTCAAAAACTGTTGCGATCCCCTATACTTGTGGGTTATCAACGACCGAACAAGTGGCGTCCTCGGTGGACACAGTGAACGCTCACGCAGCGGCAGAAAAGCTAAGTCATGCAAAACTTTGAGTAATTCCTTTTTATATAAGGTTATCATCCTCGATGATCTTGCCCTGTGTATGGAACACCTGCACGCAATGGGGCCCTGCCACTATTGGCAACGCCCTCGTTCTGTTTAGAGTCCGCTTAATAGTTCGAGCGGCTGCGTCGAGAATGGTAGGGTGACCTTATGCGATTGGCAACGCTCTCGTTCTGTCTCGAGTCCGCTCGATAGCTCGAGCGGCCGCGTTAAGAGCAGTGAGGTGGTTTGCCCGGCAGCAAGCATACCCAGCAGGCCATTGGGGATCCGTCCTCATGGCGCTGTGGCTTGGGTTTCCGCGCCGGGAAGCCTACCCGATTAACGTAGGATGGACATACAAAGGGAGATCAAATGGGAAAATAACATGCATCGTTTCAAAAGCACTGCGGAGTTATATTACATCAATTGTTGTTGCGGTTCTAACTAAAGATGAAAATTGTCTTGGTTGTGAACCTGCAGCGGCGATAAGAAATAGGGTGCCTAGCCCCGGCGCTGGCCTTATATCCTCCAAACTCCGTCGATGCGGCTGTTGACGGGCTCGATACGCTCCTCAAGCGTCGCGGGGTCCATGTCCTCCGGCAAGCTATCCAGCGCAGTTTCGAAGTTGAGGTCAGGGTTCCAGTACGCCACCTTGGTGAGGACCTTGGTCATGGCACCCCGGCAAAGCCTCCGGGCCTCATCGGCCAGAGAGGTAGCCCTGTTAGAGCGGAACTGCTCCAGGGCCCCGAGAACACCCTCGAAGAACAAGGTCCGCCTGGCATTGGGACTCACGTTCGGCTCCGGGACGTACCTTATGTTTTGCATCCCCATGGTAGCCAGTTGCGTGGTGATCCTGCCGGCGATGTCGGTCAGGCAGCTGATCCAGAGGTTTTCGCCCTTCACAAAATCCTCGTGGTTGGCGGCTTCGTTTTTCCGCAGCTGCCTCTCCTCCTCCAGATTCTTGGTCAGGGTCTCCTCCTGGGCCCTGACCTCCGACAGCGTCCCCTCAAGACCCTCCAACTTTAGCTTCAGGTCTTGGATGGAGTCGCTGGCCTTGGAGAGTAGCTCGGCCTTGCCGAGGACTGTGTCCTGCGCGTCAGCCAACTCGCCTTTGGCCGCGTCCCTCTCCCTCATCAGCTCATGGATCTGCTTCTTCAGTCTATCCCGCTCCACCTCCAGCTCGTTCACCTTACCGGCATGGACCTGGGCCTGAGCATTGAGTGCCTCTTCGTGCCTCTGCTCCAGTTCCTGGGTCCACTGCACGACAAGCTCCTTGATCTCCTCGTCCTTACTGTGGAGTGTCGCGGCGAGTTTCTCCTCACGGGCGGCAAGGTTCTCCTCCTGGGAGTTCAGCTCGGCCTGGTGCTGACGCCGAGCGGCCTCGTCCTTGGCGGTCTGTTGACTTGCCGCCTCTTGGGCCTTCTCGATATCGGCCTGCTTCATGACAAGCTCCAGCTTGTGCTCGACCAACAGATCCTAGGCGGTCTTCAGTTCCTCACAGGCCTGACAGAACCAAGCCTGCGTCTCGGCGACGCGCCCCTCGAGGTCCGCCTCCGCCTTGTCCACCGCTGCCATCTTGGACTTGGTCTTGTCCAGGCGGGCACGGTGAAGCGCCCGAAGCTTGTGGAAGTTGACGCTCATGCCCTGGAGGAGCCTCTCTTCCTGGGAACCACCACCACCGATTCTCGGTTCTTCAACGACCTCGAGCCCGGCGGCGGCAAGCACCTCGTTGTCGAACACCTCCCCCTCGACGGACGCCCTGGTGCCCGCCGTCCACGGGAGGTGGACGAACAGGTCGTCGCTCACCTCGTCGGCCTCGGCCGCGGCATCCCTGGCGACCTCCTCGATGACAATGTCCACATCCTCTCGGTCCGCCGAGGAAGGATCTAGATACCAAGAAGGAGAATGAGGCAAAGTCAAGATAAAAATTCGAAACAAGAAAAACGAGCGGGAACAGGAGGCAAACAAGTCACCCGTGCCAAGCTGGGACGAAGTGGCCCCCTCCCCACCAACATTCGGTGCCGGGATGGAGCCGCTGGCGCTCGGGTTCGCCTCCTCCTCCTCCTCCTCCTCCTCCGTGCGCATGGGCTCAGTGCTTGATGTCTACTACACAGCCTTCTTCTTGTAGACGTTGTTGGGCCTCCAAGTGCAGAGGTTTGTAGGACAGTAGCAAATTTCCCTCAAGTGGATGACCTAAGGTTTATCAATCTGTAGGAGGTGTAGGATGAAGATGGTCTCTCTCAAGCAACCCTGCAACCAAATAACAAAGAGTCTCTTGTGTCCTCAACACACCCAATACAATGGTAAATTGTATAGGTGCACTAGTTCGGCGAAGAGATGGTGATACAAGTGGTATATGGATAGTAGATAAAGGTTTTTGTAATCTGAAAATATGAAAACAGCAAGGTAACTAATGATAAAAGTGAGCATAAACGGTATTGCAATGATAGGAAACAAGGCCTAGGGTTCATACTTTCACTAGTGCAAGTCCTCTCAACAATAATAACATAATTGGAACATATAACTATCCCTCAACATGCAACAAAGAGTCACTCCAAAGTCACTAATAGTGGAGAACAAATGAAGAGATTATGGTAGGGTACGAAACCACCTCAAAGTTATTCTTTCCAATCAATCTGTTGGGCTATTCCTATAAGTGTCACAAACAGCCCTAGAGTTCGTACTAGAATAACACCTTAAGACACAAATCAACCAAAACACTAATGTCACCTAGATACTCCAATGTCACCTCAAGTATCCATGGGTATGATTATACGATATGCATCACACAATCTCAGATTCATCTATTCAACCAACACATAGAACCTCAAAGAGTGCCCCAAAGTTTCTACTGGAGAATCACGATGAAAACGTGTGCCAACCCCTATGCATAGGTTCATGGGCGGAACCCGCAAGTTGATCACCAAAACATACATCAAGTGAATCACGTGATATCCCATTGTCACCACAGATACACATGGCAAGACATACATCAAGTGCTCTCAAATCTTTAAAGACTCAATCCGATAAGATAACTTCAAAGGGGAAACTCAATCCATTACAAGAGAGTAGAGGGGGAGGAGAAACATAAGATCCAACTATAATAGCAAAGCTCGTGATACATCAAGATCGTGCAAAATCAAGAACACGAGAGAGAGAGAGAGAGAGAGAGAGAGAGAGAGAGATCAAACACATAGCTACTGGTACATACCCTCAGCCCCGAGGGAGAACTACTCCCTCCTCGTCATGGAGAGCACTGGGATGATGAAGATGGCCACCGGAGCAGGATTGCCCCCTCTGGCAGGGTGCCGGAATGGGTCTAGATTGGCTTTCAGTGGCTACGGAGGCTTCTGGCGGCGGAACTCCTGATCTATTGTGTTCCCCGATCGTTTTAGGGTATATGGAGATATATAGGCGGAAGAAGTACGTCAGGGGAGCCACAGGGGCCAACAAGGGTGGAGGGCACGCCCCCTACCTCGTGGCTTCCTCGAAGCTTCCTTGAAGTGGACTCTCAAGTCTCCCGGGTTGCTTTGCTTCCAAAAATAAGTTCCGTGAAGTTTCAGGTCAATTGGACTCCGTTTGATTTTCCTTTTCTGTGATTCTCTAAAACAAAGAAAAAACATAAACTGGCACCGGGCTCTGGGTTAATTGGTTAGTCCCAAAAATAATATAAAAGTGTATAATAAAGCCCGTAAACATCCAAAATAGAATATAATATAGCATGGAGCAATAAAAAATTATAGATACTTTGGAGATGTATCAGCATCCCAAGCTTAATTCCCGCTCGTCCTTGAGTAGGTAAATGACAAAAACAGAATTTTTGATGCGGAGTGCTACTTGGCATAATTTCAATGTAATTCTTCTTAATTGTGGTATGAATATTCAGATCTGAAAGATTCAAGATAAAAGTTCATATTGACATAAAAATAATAATACTTCAAGCATACTAACTAAGCAATCATGTCTTCTCAAAATAACATGGCCAAAGAAAGTTCATCCCTACAAAATCATATAGTTTAGTCATGCTCCATTTTCGTCACACAAGAATGCTCTCATCATGCACAACCCCGATTGCAAGCCAAGCAATTGTTTCATACTTTAGTAATCTCAAACCTATACACTTTCACGCAATATATGAGCGCGAGCCATGGACATAGCACTATGGGTGGAATAGAATATAATGAGGGGGGTTATGTGGAGAAGACAAAAAAGGAGAAAGTCTCACATCAACGAGGCTAATCAATGGGCTATGGAGATGCCCATCGATTGATGTTAATGCAAGGAGTAGGGATTGCCATGCAACGGATGCACTAGAGCTATAAATGTATGAAAGCTCAACAAAAGAAACTAAGTGGGTGTGCATCCAACTTGCTTGCTCACGAAGACCTAGGGCACTTGAGGAGGCCCATTGTTGGAATATACAAGCCAAGTTCTATAATGAAAAATTCCCACTAGTATATGAAAATGACAAAATAAGAGACTCTCTATCATGAAGTTACGGTGCTACTTTGAAGCACAAGTGTGGCAAAGGATAGTAGCATTGTCACTTCTCTCTTGTTCTCTCATTTTTTGGGGGCCTTCTCTTTTTTATGGCCTTTCTTTTTTTTTCTTTTTTAGGCCTTCTATTTTTATGGCCTTTCTCTTTTTTTTATTCCTCACTTGGGACAATGCTCTAGAAAATGATGATCATCACACTTCTATTTATTTACAACTCAATGATTACAACTCAATACTAGAACAAAATATGACTCTATATGAATGCCTTCGGTGGTGTACCGGGATATGCAATGGACCAAGAGTGACATGTATGAAAGAATTATGAACGGTGGCTTTGCCACAAATACTATGTCAACTACATGATCATGCTAAGCAATATGACAATGATGAATGTGTCATGATAAACGGAATGGTGGAAAGTTGCATGGCAATATATCTCGGAATGGCTATGGAAATGCCATAATAGGTAGGTATGGTGGCTGTTTTGAGGAAGATATAAGGAGGTTTATGTGTGAAAGAGCGTATCATATCACGGGGTTTGGATGCACCGGCGAAGTTTGCACCAACTCTCAATGTGAGAAAGGGCAATGCACGATACCGAAGAGGCTAGCAATGATGGAAGGGTGAGAGTGCGTATAATCCATGGACTCAAGATTAGTCATAAAGAACTCACATACTTATTTCAAAAATCTACAAGTCATCAAAAATCTCGGCACTACGCTCATGCTCCTAGGGGGATAGATTGGTAGGAAAAGACCATCGCTCGTCCCCGACCGCCACTCATAAGGAAGACAATCAAATAACATCTCATGTTTCAAATTTGTTACATAATGTTTACCATACGTGCATGCTACAGGACTTGCAAACTTCAACACAAGCATTTATCAAATTCACAACTACTCAACGAGCACGACTTTGATATTATTACCTCCATGTCTCAAAACAATCATCAAGCATCAAACTTCTCTTAGTATTCAACACACTCATAAGAAAGTCTTTACTAATCTTGAATACCTAGCATATTAGGATTAAGCACATTACCATGCTGTTTAGGACTCTCAAAATAATCTAAGTGAAGCATGAGAGACCAATAGTTTCTATAAAACAAATCCACCACCATGCTCTAAAAGATATAAGTGAAGTGCTAGAGCAAATGACAAACTACTCCGAAAGATATAAGTGAAGATAAATGAGTAGTCGAATAATTATGCAACTATGTGAATACTCTCTAACATTTAATAATTTCAGATCTTGTTTTTTTATTCAAACATCAAGCAAAACTAAATAAAATAAGATGACGCTCCAAGCAAAACACATATCATGTGGTGAATAAAAATATAGCTCCAAGTAAAATTACCGATGAACGAAGACGAAAGAGGGGATGCCTTCCGGGGCATCACCAAGCTTAGGCTTGGTTGTCCTTGAATTTTACCTTGGGGTGCCTTGCGCATCCCCAAGCTTAGGCTCTTGCCACTCCTTATTCCATAGTCCATCGAATCTTTACCCAAAACTTGAAAACTTCACAACACAAAACTTAACAGAAAACTCGTGAGCTCCGTTAGCGAAAAAAAACACCACTTCAAGGTACTGTAATGAAATCATTATTTATTTATATTGGTGTTAAACCTACTGTATTCCAACTTCTCTATGGTTTATAAACTATTTTACTAGCCATAGATTCATCAAAATAAGCAAACAACACACGAAAAACAGAATCTGTCAAAAACAGAACAGTCTGTAGTAATCTGTAACTAATGCAAACTTCTGGAACCCCAAAAATTCTAAAATAAATTTCTGGACGTGAGGAATTTATCTATTAATCATCTTCAAAAAGAATTAACTCCATAGCACTTTCCAATAAAAACTGTCAGCAATTCTTGTGAGCACTAAAGTTTCTGTTTTTTACAGCATGATCGCAAAGACTTTCCCCAAGTCTTCCTAAAGGTCTACTTGGCACAAACACTAATTAAACACATAAAACCACATCTAACCAGATTCTATATATATTATTTATTACTAAACAGGAACAAAAAGCGAGGAATAAAAATAAAGTTGGGTTGCCTCCCAACAAGCGCTATCGTTTAACGCCCCTAGCTAGGCATGATGATTTCAACGATGCTCACATAAAAGATAAGAATTGTAACATAAAGAGAGCATATTGAAGAATATTACTAGCACATTTAAGTCTAACCCACTTCCTATGCATAGGGATTTTGTGAGCAAACAACTTATGGGAACAAGAATCAACTTGCATAGGAAGGTAAAACAAGCATAACTTCAAAACTTTAAGCACATAGAGAGGAAACTTGATATTATTGCAATTCCTACAAGCATATGTTCCTCCCTCATAATAATTTTCAGTAGCATCATGAATGAATTCAACAATATAACTATCACATAAAGCATTCTTTTCATGATCTACAAGCATAGAAAATTTACTACTCTCCACACAAGCAAAGTTCTTCTCACGAATAATAGTGGGAGCAAACTTAACAAAATAATTATCATGTGAGGCATAATCCAATTGAAAACTAAAATCATGATGACAATTTTCATGGATATCATTATTCTTTATATCATACAAGTCATCACAATAATCATCATAGGTAGCAACTTTGTTCTCATAATCAATTGGAACCTCTTCCGAAATAGTGGAATCATTACTAAATAAAGTCACGACCTCTCCAAATCCACTTTCATCAATACAATCATCGTAAATAGGAGGCATGCTTTCATCATAATAAATTTGCTCATAAAAACTTGGGGGACAAAAATATCATCTTCATCAAACATAGCTTCCCCAAGCTTGTGGCTTTGCATATCATTAGCATCATGGATATTCAAGGAATTCATACTAACAACATTGCAATCATGCCCATCATTCAAATATTTAGTGCCAAACATTTTAATGCATTCTTCTTCTAACACTTTGGCACAATTTTCCTTCCCATCACACTCACGAAATATATTAAAAAGATGAAGCGTATGAGGCAAACTTAATTCCATTTTTTTGTAGTTTTCTTTTATAAACTAAACTAGTGCTAAAACAAGAAACAAAAAGATTCGATTGCAAGATCTAAAGATATACATTCAAGCACTCACCTCCCCGGCAACGGTGCCAGAAAAGAGCTTGATGTCTACTACACAACCTTCTTCTTGTAGACGTTGTTGGGCCTCCAAGTGCAGAGGTTTGTAGGACGGTAGCAAATTTCCCTCAAGTGGATGACCTAAGGTTTATTAATCCGTAGGAGGCGTAGGATGAAGATGGTCTCTCTCAAGCAACCCTGCAACCAAATAACAAAGAGTCTCTTGTGTCCCCAACACACCCAATACAATGGTAAATTGTATAGGTGCACTAGTTTGGCGAAGAGATGGTGATACAAGTGGTATATGGATAGTAGATAAAGGTTTTTGTAATCTGAAAATATAAAAACAGCAAGGTAACTAATGATAAAAGTGAGCATAAACGGTATTGCAATGATAGGAAATAAGGCCTAGGGTTCATACTTTCACTAGTGCAAGTCCGCTCAACAATAATAACATAATTGGAACATATAACTATCCCTCAACATGCAACAAAGAGTCACTCCAAAGTCACTAATAGCGGAGAACAAACGAAGAGATTATGGTAGGGTACGAAACCACCTCAAAGTTATTCTTTCCAATCAATCCGTTGGGCTATTCCTATAAGTGTCACAAACAACCCTAGAGTTTGTACTAGAATAACACCTTAAGACACAAATCAACCAAAACCCTAATGTCACCTAGATACTCCAATGTCACCTCAAGTATCCGTGGGTATGATTATACGATATGCATCACACAATCTCATATTCATCTATTCAACCAACATATAGAACGTCAAAGGGTGCCCCAAAGTTTCTACCGGAGAATCACGACGAAAACGTGTGCCAATCCCTATGCATAGGTTCATGGGCGGAACCCGCAAGTTGATCACCAAAACATACATCAAGTGAATCACGTGATATCCCATTGTCACCACAGATACGCACGGCAAGATATACATCAAGTGCTCTCGAATCTTTAAAGACTCAATCCGATAAGATAACTTCAAAGGGGAAACTCAATCCATTACAAGAGAGTAGAGGGGGAGGAGAAACATAATATCCAACTATAATAATAAAGCTCGCGATACATCAAGATCGTGCCAAATCGAGAACACGAGAGAGAGAGAGAGAGAGAGAGAGAGATCAAACACATAGCTACTGGTACATACCCTCAGCCCCGAGGGAGAACTACTCCCTCCTCGTCATGGAGAGCACTGGGATGATGAAGATGGCCCTGGCGGCGATATAGCCCAGCTCCGCTTGGGTGGTGTCCTGGATGAGCAGCGGCTCTTCGCGGACGTAGTTCTCCGACAAGGTGTCGAAGAACTTATGCACCTGATCCGCCTCTGGCTCGGCCCAATTTGGGTCAAGGTCGTGTGCATTACAGTCCGGCATCATGGCGATGATGTTAGTTTGGCGGGAGTTGTTGCTCAGCGGGACCATCCCCGCCGGCAACCCAAACAAGGGCCCCTTGGCGACCTTGCCAGCCTTCGTGAACTTGCCGGTCCTCTCGGCCCTGCCGTCGCGGTTCACGTCGAGCTGAAAAAGCCGCTGGCAGAAGTGGGCGTGCCCCATCAGTGTGAAGTTGTGGTTCAAGCCGGGGCGAAGCCGCATGACGTCAGCCGCATTCCTGAAGAGCCAGGCCGGCCTCCCCTTGTTGTGCAATGGAGCGATGCGGCGGCGGATAAAATCCACCCCAATCATCTCCAGGGTGAGCCTGGCAACAGTGAGGCAATGGATTCTGGTGATGGCGACCGTGAGCTTCCCATCCTGGGCGTCGACATCGCCCCAGCCGTCTCTGTGAATCGGCGGCGCTTGGCGAACCTGGTAAAATTCATGTGGGTCCTCCTCCTCAATCCAGCACCACCGGCTCTGCCACTCCTCCCACCTCTCCTTCTGAGCGCCCTCTGGATATGTCCCCTTCTCCTGGGTCCTTGGGATCCAGGCGACACAATCGGAGATGCCACCTCCCTTCTGGATCTGAGGATAGAAGTAGTGGCGGAAAAGCACCGTGTTGGTATGCACTCCGGCGAAGCCCTCGCAGAGATGGGCGAAAAGGGCCATGCACACCACGGCATTTGGAGTGAAATCCATAAGGTGGAAGCCATAGGTGTGCATGACATCGTTGAAGAAATCGGAGGAAGGGGGCAGAGGCCGCAGGAAAAGTAGTCGACGAAGAATGGGTACCAATTCGGGCCGGCCTTGGCGAAATCAACGGGGATGATGTGCGTGGCCGGATGCCCCATCGTCTCTCCCCCGTCTTGCATCCCCATAGGGGCTTGAAGTTTTCCCAGAGGTGGACCGCCTCGACCGTCGAGGGAAAGTAGGCGAGTTGCGTCCGCCGCGCCGCCGACTCACTCTCTGGTGGTTCCGTCTCCCCGGCGTCCTTGGCCACTCCTTTGCCTTTGTTGGTTTTGGGTGCCATGGCGGCTGCGAGGGGTGAAGGAGGAAGGAGAGCGAAGACGCGCAGGCGGCGATCGAGAGCAAGAGCTTGAGGAGGAAGAAGGAGGGGACGGCGGTTCCTAGATTGGAGAAGGCACAGAGGGTAAATTAGCAGCGCGCCCGCGGTTATTCCTTTTTACGGGGAAGGCGCGGGCCGTCTCTTTACCATCTACTGCGATGTGACGCATGTGTGCGGAAACTGCCCCATACATGATCCCCACATCAC
>NC_041390.1:512889446-512928107 GCF_002162155.2 Triticum dicoccoides
CGGACGGAAAAGTTACTGCAGTAAAAATCCTCCCCACCTGCCCGCGCACCGTTCTGGGCCTAGCCCAACAATGCATCGTGCTTATGTGTGGCCTAGGCCCAGGGGCTCCTTTCGGTGTAAAAAAGTAGGGGCTATCCTTTGTACCCCTTTACTTGTGCACGGGCAGTCAGAGCCGCACCCGTGGCCGCGCTGAGCAGGGCAGAGGAGGGAAGCCGGAGCACAAGACAACTGAAGCAATGCCAAGACCAGAGACACAAAGAGCAATGGAGTGAAGTGCACTCCCCCAGCAAGACCCTTGCTGGGGCAGCCTCCGCAGCCCCGGCAAGAGCCTTGCCGGGGCAACTTGCCCAACACTAGCAGAGCGCGCCGCCCTTGAGCTTCCAACGCCATCAACCACATTGGAACCAAGGCTCGGGAGGCACCTCCATGGTGGCATGCAGATCTTTGTGGAGATCATAAATACACAAAATCAGATGAGAACCAGAAGACAACAATCCTTGGCGAGATCCTTGCCAAGGAAATCCATGAGACCCCTGGCAAGATCCTTGCCGGGGACGACCGCGGTGCCACGACAAGACCCTTGCCGGCCCCCCTGCAAGACCCTTTCCGAGGACATCTGTGGGGCCGCAGCTAGGCGGACGCCTGCCAAGACTCCACCGCCGCTTCCATGCAGCTGCTAGCTCAACCAGTTGGGCAGGCGTCTGCGTGGCAGCGTGCGGCCTCAACACCGACTCAGCAAGCACCTCTGTGGTGGCATGCAGATCTTCGTGAAGGCTCCGCCATCACGCCAGCCCAGCATCCAGCCAACGTGGCGCTACAACACCTCGTCATCTCGGACACGCGTCGGAGCCAGGCGAGGCGGCGACAGCTGGGACGAGCTTCCTTGCCGTCCCTGATAAAGCAAGAGGGGCACGTCAGCAGCGCATTAAATGCGTTTGTCCGACAGTGCCAGAGGATAGACTCAGCTGCGATGCACCTTTCCACCTCCTGTGTGCCACTGTGGCAACCCCTTTTGTCTATAAAAGGAGGCCCGGAGCGTACTGGAGGTTGATTCGTCTCTTTGGAACTAGAGAGACACCGTAGCTAATTCAGGAACTGAAGAACACTCAAATATACATCAAAGCAGGACTAGGGTATTACGCGCCTCCGCGACCCGAACCTGGGTAAACGATCCTTGTGCTGACCGCCAGACCCGCTCTTTGCACAACCCCGCGCCCGCCAATCGTAGAAGGGATCCCAGTGATCCCATAGGTGTCGTTTCCCACCGACAAAGATATATCTGAACATAAACTCAAAGTTCATCGATTCCAACAAACACACCGCAAAAGAGTTACGTCATATGGATCTCCAAGAGACCATTGTATTGAGAATCAAGAGAGAGAGAGAGAGATGAAGCCATCTAGCTACTAACTACGGACCCGAAGGTCTGCAAAGAAATACTCACACATCATCGGAGAGGCACCAATGGAGGTGGTGAACCCCATCCGAGATGGTGTCTAGATTGGATCTGGTGGTTCTGTACTCTGCCGCGGCTGGGTGAATATTTCGTCGACTCCCCTAGGGTCTGGGGAATGTTGGGGTATTTATAGAGCAAAGAGGCGGTCCGGGGGCACCCGAGGTGGGCACAACCCACCATGGCATGCCTGGGCCTCCTGGCACGCCCTGGTGGGTTGTGCCTCCCTCGAGGCACCCCCACGCGCAGCCAGGGCCCGTTGTGTTCCTTCTGTCCCATAAAAATTCTCTGTAAAGTTTCTTGGCATTTGGACTCCATTTGATATTGATTTTCTACGATGTAAAAAACATGGAAAAAACAATAACTGGCACTTGGCACGATGTCAATAGGTTAGTACCAAAAATGGTATAAAATGATTATAAAACATCCAAGATTGATAATATAACAACATGGAACAATCAAAAATTATAGATACGTTGGAGACGTATCAGCGTCGTTGCCGGGGAGGTTAGTGCTTGAAGGTATATCTTTAGATATTGCAATTGAATCTTTTAGTTTCTTGTTTATCATTAGTTTAGTCTATAAAAGAAAACTACAAAAAATGGAATTGAGGTTGCCTCATGTGCTTCATCTTTTTAATGTCTTTCGTGAAAATGATGGAAAGGAAAATTGTGCTCATGTGTTAGAAGAAGTCAATAAAATGTTTGGCACTAATGATAAACATGATTGCAATGTTGTTAGCGTGCTGCTATGAATATTCGTGATCTAATGATGATTGCACTAGTCATGATAAAGAAGTTTCTTATAAGCATGTCAATTTTTGTGGAGTGAATAGAGTTTGTGAAGACATGCCTTATATGGATGATAGATATTGTAAGAAGCATAAACATGATGAAACCAATCGGTGGCTTAAGGTGATAGATAAATTTTCTACAAAGTTATGCTCTCTTCATCCCATTACTTGTGAACTTTGTAATAGAGTTGGTCATCTTAATTTTCAATGCATACCTTTTCATGATCAAATTGTGGCCAAATATTGCAATAACTTGATCACCCCTGAACTTTATAATGAACTTTGTTTATTTTTGGGGTGTGAAGAGTTGTCACATAAAAATAGTTGGTTCGAAGTGTTCATTTTCACCGACCATGTTGGAACTACTCTTAAAGAAATCTATATGTTTTGCGTGGTAAATTGCAATGAGAATGCTTATATTGCCAACTATAAAAAGATGGGAAAACCATCAGAATATAAAAGAAATATTAATGAAAGGGTAAAGATCTCCGCTTTCCCGCCTATTGTCTCTCGTGGTGAAACAAGTTATGAGAATGAGCTTCCTATGCCACCAATCTCATCAAGAAGGAGCTCCAAAAAGTTGATTAAACCCACAAATGATGTGGATAAGGAAAAGAAAAGACGGGGAAGCAAAGGTAAAACGGTATCCCTCCCAAATGATGTTGCTCCTATTATTGTTATGCCTCATGAGAATGAATCAAAAATAAATGTGGAAGATGACATGCTTAATGATGATAGTGATTCTTTGTCTTACGGTACAATGTCCGAAGTTGAGGATGATCTTGTTATGCCTATTACTCATTGTGATGATTATGATTGGGAAAGAAAGGATACTTGTTATAATCTTGAGAATATTTTTGGCACCAACCTAGAAAGTTGTGATGATAATAATTGCTATACTATTGGTGCTATTCATACTATTAATGATGAGGGTGATTATGCTTATGATATGCAAAGCCACAAGCTTGGTGATGATATGCTTGGTGAAGATGATATATTTACTCCCTCAAGTTTTGATGTGCAAATTTATTATGATGGTAGCATGCCTCCTATTTATGATGATTGAAATATTTATGAAAGTGGGTTTGGAAGAGTGTCAACTTTAGATAATAATCAACCCACTATTTTGGAGGGTGTTGAATCTTATTATAATGATAAAAATGGATTTAGAGAGGTCATGACTTTATTTAGTAATGATTCCACTATCTTGGAAGAGGTTTCAATTGATTATGATGAGAACAAAGTTGCTACTTATGATGATTATTGTGATGACACTTATGTTATAAAAAGTAGTGATGATTGTATTTATAAAGCTTGTAATAATTATGATTACCCTTTTTCTGAACATTACTCTTTTAATGTCGAACCAATTTATAGTGTTCGAGTTTCTTATGATACTCCCACTATTCCGAATGGGAATAAATTTGCTTACGTGGAGAGTAATAAAATTTCTATGCTTGTGGATCATGAAAGGAATGCTTTATGTGATACTTATATTGTTGAATTCATTCATGATGCTACTGAAATTTATTATGAGAGAGGAACATATGCTTCTACATATCTCAATAATATCAAGTTTCCTCTGTATGTGTTGAAAATCTTAAAGTTTTACTTGCTTTACCTTCCTATGCTAGTTGATTATTGCCCCCATAAATTGTTTGCTCACAAAATACCTATGCATAGGAAGTGGGTTAGACTTAAATGTGCTAGTCATGTGATTCATGATGCTCTTGTTATGTTTCAATTCTTATCTTTTATGTGAGCATCATTGAAATCATCATGCCTAGCTAAAAAGGCATTAAAGAAAAGCGCTTGTTGGGAGACAACCCAACACTTTTACCTACTGTTTTTGTGTGTTCACATGATTAGGCTATTGTAGTAATTATGTTTTATAGCTTTTGTTTCAATAAAGTGCCAAGTTAATCCTTTGGGATTATGTTTGGTGATAGTTGATTTGATCTTGTTGGAAAACAGAAACTTTTGCGTCCAGTAAAACGATTTTCCAAAATCACATAAGTGACGAAAGCTTATGAATTCTTAACACAAGATTGATATGCAAATTGCCAAAGTTGTCCTAATGTTTTAGAATTTTTGGAGTAGTAGAAGTATGGTTATATTACAGATTACTACTAAGTGTTCAGTTTTTGATAGATTTTGTTTTCAATGCATAGTCTGCTTCTTTTCTAGTTTCTGTGGCTTATATTGCTCAATATAAATTGTGGAAATGATGAGGTACAATAGGCATTGTGTGAGAACAATTATGAATCTTGTTTTTGATGGTACCAAAGTGAATGGTTTGTCTTTATCATACTAACCTATCTCACGAAGTTCCGTCAAGTTTTGTGTGATTCAAGTTTACAAGTTTTGGGTGAGATATCGATATGAGGATAATAAGGAGTGAAAATACCCTAATCTTAGGGGCTCACAAGGAACCCCAAGGTGATATTCAAGGAAGATTGAAGCAACTAAGATTGGGGATGCCCCTAAGGCATCCACTCCTTCGTCTTCAACAATGTCGGTAACCTTACTTGAGGCTATATTTTTATTCGTCACATGATATGAGTTCTGCGTGGAGAGTCATTTTATTTTGTTTTGATTTGCTAGCTGTTATTTAGAATAATGTTTTGTATCTTTTATTTCAATAAAAGTGGCAAGGATAGACTTTACCATGTTTATTTTGCAAGTATATGAGTTGTTGTTTCAAAATAGAAAGTTTGTCACTGTTGCAAAAATTTCGGAGAAAAGTTAGAATGTGATAAAATGTGGAATTTTTTTGCACAATAAGATATGTTAAACTTTCTACAGTGTGATAAAATTACAGATTTTTTGAGTTAAATAAGTATGGATACTTCTTCATCCATTACAGACTGTCATGTTTTGCCAGGTTGCTGTTATGTTTGCATTGTTTGCATATGTTTGCTTGTTTAATGACTCTATTTAAGGATAGGAGTATTAAATATGCAGAGGCATTTAGTTTGCAATGTCAAATAATAATTTTAGTGATTTTCTACATTAGAGAATGATAAGGTTTTGCATTGGTTTATACTAACTTATCTCTTGAGTTCTTGTTGAGTTTTGTGTGGATGAAGTTTTCAAGATTTAGGGAAACCGGGATATAAAAGGAATTAAGGAGACACAAAAACTCAAGACTGGGGATGCCCAAGGCATCCCAGGATAATAGTTCAACAAGTCTCAAGTATCTAGGCTTGGGGATGCCCCGGTAGGCATCCCACCTTTCTTCATCAACAATTATCGGTTAGTCTCGGTTGAGCCTAAGTTTTTGCTACTTCACATGATATGTGTGCTATTCTTAGAATGTCATTTTATTTTGTTTTTGCCTGCTATTTTAATAAAATACTTGGATCTGAAAGTTTTTAAATAAGAGAGAGTCCACAATTAGCTACCTATTTACTTAACTACTCGCTTGATCTTCACTTATATCTTTTTGGAGTAGATTGTCGTTTACTCTTGTGCTTCACTTATATCCTATGAGTAAATTGTTGAATGAATTGAATATCATGAAGTTGAAATTATATCATGCCTAGTGGTAGCTTCACATTCGGTTTAGAAAGTGAAATCTTTTGAAGCTTGACAATCACAATATTGGTCATACAAGCAATTCATGAATGATTACTATAAGGAAGAGAACTTTCACATGCAAATATATTATCTTGGACATCTTATATGATTGTGAATACACATTAATTATTTACAAACTTGAGCAAATTAGTTGAAGTTGGACAAGGAAGACAATGTAATGAGTCATGTTTGGGTATATTTGCATAGAAGTTATATTGTTATGGATCCTCCAACATGTGGCGTTTGCCTAGGATCTTTTGCTAGCCAAAAATTCGTACTAAGTAGAGATACTACTTGTGCATCCAAAAACCCTTAAACCCAGTTTCTTGCCATGAGTGTCCACCATACCTACCTATGGATTGAATATGATCCTTTAAGTAAGTTTTCATCGGTGCATAAAGCAATAAAAATTGCTTCTAAATATGTTTGATCTTTTATTGTAAGCAAAAATTGAGCGTTGTATGAAATTGTGATGGCAAAGTAATAAAAGCGATGGACTGCATAATAAAGGTTGCTATCATAAAGGACAATATAACGTGAGGTTCCTTGATATGTCTCCAACGTATCTATAATTTTTGATTGTTTCATGCTATTATATTATCTGTTTTGGATGTTTAATGGGCTTTAATATGCACTTTTATATTATTTTTGGGACTAACCTATTAACCGAAGGCCCAGTGCCAGTTGCTGTTTTTTGCCTATTTCAGTGTTTAGCAGAAAAGGAATATCAAACGGAATCCAAACGGAACAAAACCTTCGCGAGGATCTTTTTTGGAACAAACGCAATCTAGGAGACTTGGGGTGGAGGTCAAGGAAGCAATGAGGCACCCACGAGGTAGGGCGGCGCGCACCCACCCTCATGGGCCCCTCATAGCTCCACCGACCTACTTCCTTAGCCTATATATACTCTTATACCCTGAAAACATCCAGGGGAGCCACGAAACCACTTTTCCACCGCCGCAACCTTCTGTACCCATGAGATCCCATCTGGGGACCTTTTCCGACGATCTTCCGGAGGGGGATTCGATCACGGAGGGCTTCTACATCAACACCATAGCCTCTCGGATGATGTGTGAGTAGTTTACCACAGACCTTTGGGTCCATAGTTATTAGCTAGATGGCTTCTTCTCTCTCTTTGGATCTCAATACAAAGTTCTCCTTGACATTCTTAGAGATCTATTCGATGTAATTCTTTTTCCGGTGTGTTTGCCGAGATCCGATGAATTGTGGGTTTATGATTAAGATTATCTATGAACAATATTTGATTCTTTTCTGAATTCTTATATGCATGATTTGATATCTTTGCAAGTCTCTTTGAATTATCAGTTTGGTTTGGCCTACTAGATTGATCCTTCTTGCAATGGGAGAAGTGCTTAGCTTTGGGTTCAATCTAGCGGTGTCCTTTCCCAGTGACAGCAGCGGCAACAAGGCACGTATTGTATTGTTGCCATCGAGGATAAAAAGATGGGGTTTATATCATATTGCTTGAGTTTATCCCTCTACATCATGTCATCTTGCCTAATGCGTTACTCTGTTCTTATGAACTTAATACTCTAGATGCATGCTGGATAGAGGTCGATGTGTGGAGTAATAGTAGTAGATGCAGAATCGTTTCGGTCTACTTGACATGGACGTGATGCCTATGTTCATGATCATGCCTAGATATCATCATAGCTATGCGCTTTTCTATCAATTGCTCAGTAGTAATTTGTTCACCCACCGTAATATGTGCTATCTTGATAGAAGCCACTAGTGAAACCTATGGCCCCCGGGTCTACTTTACATCATATAAGTTTTCGGTCTACAATTCTAGTTTACTATTTATTTTGCAATCTTTATTTTTCAATCTATACAACAAAAAACAAAATTTATCTTATTATCTTTATTAGATCTCACTTTTTCAAGTGGCCGTGAAGGGATTGACAACCCCTTTATCACGTTGGTTGCAAGGTTCTTATTTGTTTGTGCAGGTACTAGGCGACTTGTGTGTAGTCTTCTACTGGATTGATACCTTGGTTCTCAAAAACTGAGGGAAATACTTACGCTACTTTGTTGAATCACCCTTTCCTCTTCAAGGGAAAACCAACACATGCTCAAGAGGTAGCAAGAAGGATTTCTGGCGTTGTTGCCGGGGAGATTTGCACCAATTCAAGTCAAGATTTGATCTCCCGTCAACTACCCATTTCTGGCGCCATTGCCGGGGAGATCTACAGTGAAGCCAAGACATACCAAGTACCCATCACAAACTCTTATCCCTCGCATTACATTATTTGCCATTTGCATCTCGTTTTCCTCCCCCCCCCCACTTCACCCTTGTCGTTTTATTCGCCTCTTTTCCGTTCACCTTCTTTCGCTTGCCTCTTGTGTGATTGTGTGTTGGATTGATTGTTTGTCACGATGGCTCAAGTTAATACTAAATTATGCGACTTTACCAATACCAACAACAATGATTTTATTAGCACTCTGATTGCTCCTCTTACCGATGCTGAATCTTGTGAAATTAATACTACTTTGCTAAATCTTGTCATGAAAGATCAATTTGCTGGCCTTCCCAGTGAAGATGCCGCTACCCATCTAAACAACTTTGTTGATTTATGTGATATGCAAAAGAAGAAAGATGTGGATAATGATATTGTTAAATTGAAGCTATTTTCGTTTTCGCTTAGAGATCGTGCTAAAACTTTGTTCTCTTCTTTGCCTAAAAATAGTATTGATTCATGCAATAAGTGCAAAGATGCTTTTATCTCTAAGTATTTTCCTCCCGCTAAGACCATCTCTCTTAGAAACAATATTATGAATTTTAAGCAACTTGATCATGAGCATGTTGCAAAAGCTCGAGAGCAGATGAAATTAATGATACGTAATTGCCCTACACATGGTTTGAATTTATGGATGATTATACATAATTTTTATGCTGGATTGAATTTTGCTTCCAGAAATTTTTTAGATTCGGCCGCGGGAGGCACTTTTATGGAAGGAGAAGCTACTAAACTCCTAGATAATATTATGGTTAGTTATTCTCAATGGCACACCGAAAGATCTACTAGTAAAAAAGTTCATGCGATTCTAAGATATTAATGTTTTGAGTGGAAAGATGGATGAACTTATGAAGTTGTTTACTAATAAGAGTGTTTCTTCTGATCCTAATGATATGACTTATCCACTTTGATTGATAATAATAATGAATCTATGGATGTGAAAGGAACAACTTTGGTAATAACGCGTATAGAGGAAACTTTAATTCTAGGCCGTTCCCTAGTAATTCCTCTTATAATTATGGTAATTCCTACAAAAACTCTTATGGAAATTTTAATAACATGCCCTCTGATTTTGAGACTAGTGTTAAAGATTTTATGAGTTCACAAAAGAATTTCAATGCTTTGATTGAAGAAAAATTGCTTAAGATTGATGAGTTGGCTAGGAACGTGGATATAATTTCTCTTGATGTTGATTTTTTGAAACTTAGATCTATTCCACCTAAGCATGATATCAATGAGTCTCTCAAAGCCATGAGAATTTCCATTGATGAGTGCAAATAAAGAACTGCTAGGATGCGTGCTAAAAAAGATTGCTTTGTAAAAGCGTGTTCTTCTAGTTTTCATGATAATAATGATGAAGATATAAAAGTGATTGGTGTGTCTCCTATTAAATGTTTGTTTTCCAATATGAATCTTGTTAAAGATGGGACTGGAGATGAGTCAAGTTTAGTTAAAGGGCGTCCCAATGATTCGGAGTTTTTAGATCTTGATGCAAAAATTGGTAAAAGTGGGATTGAAGAGGTCAAAACTTTACATAGCAATGAACCCACTATTTTGGATTTCAAGGAATTTAATTATGATAATTGCTCTTTGATAGATTGTATTTCCTTGTTGCAATCCGTGTTAAATTCTCCTCATGCTTATGATCAAAATAAAGCTTTTACCAAACATATCGTTGATGCTTTAATGGAATCCCATAAAGAAAAGCTTGAACTAGAAGTTTCTATCCCTAGGAAACTTTATGATGAGTGGGAACCTACTATTAAAATTAAGATTAAAGATTATGAATGCTATGCTTTATGTGATTTGGGTGCTAGTGTTTCCACAATTCCAAAAACTTTGTGTCATGTGTTAGGTTTCCGTGAATTTGATGATTGTTCTTTAAATTTGCATCTCGCGGATTCCACCATTAACAAACCAATGGGAAGGATTAATGATGTTCTTATTGTTGCAAATAGAAATTATGTGCCCGTAGATTTCATCGTTCTTGATATAGATTGCAATCCTACATGTCCTATTATTCTTGGTAGACACTTCCTTAGAACGAGGTGCGATTACTGACATGAAAGAAGGAAACATTAGATTCCAATTTCCTTTAAGGAAAGGCATGTAAAACTTTCCAAGAAACAAAAATAAATTACCTTATGAATCTATTATGAGAGCACATATGGATTGCATACCAAAGATGACAATACCTAGATCTATCCTTGTTTTTATGCCTAGCTAGGGGCGCTAAACGATAGCGCTTGTTGCGAGGCAACCCAATTTTATTTTTGTTACTTCATTTTTGTTCCTATTTAGTAATAAATAAATCATATATCCTCTGTTATGATTGTGTTTTTTTATGTTTTAATTAGTGTTTGTGCCAAGTAAAGCCTTTAGGATCTTCTTGGGTGATTGTTATTTGATCTTGCTGAAAAAACAGAAAGTATGCGCTCACAAGAATAATTTTCACTCTTTACCAGAGAGCAATAAAATACCAATTCCAACTGAAGTAGATCATTATACAAATTATTTAGGATGTCCTAATTTCTCAGGAATTTTGGAGTTATATAAGTATTCGAAACCTACAAGTTGCTACAGATTGTTCTGTTTTTGACAGATTCTGTTTTTTCGTGTATTGTTTGCTTATTTTGATGAATCTATGGCTAGTATCGGGGGGTGTGAACCAGAGAGAAGTTGGAATACATTAGGTTTAATACCAATATAAATAAAAAATGAGTTTATTACAGTACCTTTGTAACATCCCAAATTTTCAATTTGGAATGTTATACATTAGATCATCTATGCATATCATATTTTTTTTGCTTTTTGGTTGATCCTAGAAATTCTACGTAACTCAATGACTCACGGAGAGAGTTGGGGATTTCGTTATTTTCATATTTGAGTTTTCTCAAATTTTGAGAATAGGATCATTTGATTTTATTTATTTTATCATCAATTATTTCTATTACAAAAATATGAGAGAGGGAATAAAATGACTTTCCCAAAATAAAGAAATATTGAGGATTTAATAAAAAATCAAATAAGATTTTATTTCGGAGTTTTTCGGTGTTTTATTTGAATTTAGGAAAAATGTGTGTTTTTCAAAATTGCATTTAGGGCCCAAATAAATGTTCACCTTGTGCGGCTTGATTTTAGAAGCCCGTGAAAATTTATTTCAGAATTTTTGGAGTCCGTTTAGTATCTCTTTTTAATTTTTTTTTCCGAGCAGAATAATTAAAAAAAAACGAACCGACTTCGGGTCGTACCCGAGCGGGACACCGCCCGGGGGCAGCCTTTAAATAGCGCCGCCCCGAGCCGCCCCAGCCCATCAGCCCCGCTCGATCCGCGCGCACCGCCGGAGCCGCCGCCGCCGACGATCCCGCCGCCCGAGGTTCGTCGCGCCTCGTTTTCCATGCCAAAAAAACAGAGAGAAAAAAAAGAAGGAAAAAAAATTCAACGTTCGTCGTTTTTCTTTTTCTCGGATTAAATCCGCGATTTTTCTGATCGCGATTCCTGATCCGATTTTCGTTTTAGTTTAACTTTTCGCTCGTTTATCGGAATCAGGCAATTCAAGCGCCTAGAGTTTCGTCTCGAAACCCTCTATCCATTTAACCAACTTAAACAAGTTTTTGTTACTGTAAAATTTGCCCTAGATCCAGATTGCTAGAATGAAGTTGTTTTCTTTCGCCGTTTGTCTTTTGTTGCTTCGTTCGATTTGATTCTTTTTGCCAACCGGAGTTCTTAAGTTGAACCTTCTGGTTAGATCTCTTATTTGAGTTTTACCTGTGCATTATATGAGTGCTTATTGTATGCTTGTTTGTTTGTCTGTGATAGAATACCCGGAGTGCGCCGCTTGTTATTTCGAATCGTTAGGTTTCGCGGATCATCAGCAAGGCAAGTAACACTTTGATCATACCTTTTCTACTACCCAGTTTTATTGCATTAGATCAATCCTCACACATTGCATGATTAGGATCTAATTAAATTGTGGGATGGGAAGTAGATGAGGTAGTACCTATTACCTGTTTATTATCAAACCTTTGGGAGTTACTTCTACGTTTGCTTATTATGCCATGCTATGCTAGTAGACGTGGATTGGGTGAGTGAAATCCATGACAGATGTGAGATTGTTAATTAATGGTTTATCTAAGGTGGCAACTTAAACACACATCTGGGTGGATTGAGGCACCTGGGTATTCCAGGACTTGCCTGTTTTCTTTTGGACCGCCACCCAGGCTCAAAGGGATCGTGAGACTATTCATACTAGAAACTTTCATGTGCAGCCACAAGCTATTATGGGCTCTAGCATAGTTGACTAAGTCATGCGAACTCTTACAGTGCTAGACTAGCAGATGTAGGGGATGTAGGTGGTACGGTCTACCCATCGTAAGGTGCTAGCGCTTCTGAAAGACTATGTCTCGGTCATCTGTCTTCTCAAACACCATGTAGTGCGAGAAACCAAACGGAGGCGATCGAGTCTTGTGGGGAAAAGTGTGCAAACCTCTGCAGAGTGTAATAAACTAATCATGGTTAGCCGTGTCCCCGGTTATGGACATCTTGAGTATCTAGTACTTGGATTTTCATGTGAATCTCAACATGTTACTCTAAATTAATTTTGTTGGGTTATGTTTAATGATGATGCTTAATTGGGATTGAGGATGCTGTCAACCGTTCTCAATGTTTAACAACCACCATGATAGTTAAATAAATCTATTCCTTTGAAGTAGGGAAAAACTGGCTTTACGCAAAACTGTAACCATAGAGCTTTCCACCAGCCAAATATGCATATAGTATAGCTGTTTCATTCCATTACTCTCTATGTGTTACCTTGCCAGCATATTCCATGTGCTGACCCGTTTTCGGGCTGCAACGTTAATGTTGCAGACTTTTCAGACGATGATTAAGGAGCTTTAGGTCGTGGTTCTATACTCAGTGATGTCGTTGGAGTTGATGGACTCACTTATCTTCCAAGCCTTCCGCTGTTATCGTTATTAGATGGCCTTAAGCCATATTTATTGTAATAAGTTCTCTATGGAGACATTCGATGTAATAAGTGTGTGATTGCTACTCTGCTATAAATCCTCCGAGTATTGTGTGGTGTCAGCATTACTGATCCAGGGATGACACCGGAGCACAGAGATCAGACTGTTTGAGGTCTGGTCGCTACAACCTTAAAGTGGTGGTTTGTTTTCTCATACTAATGGAGCTCATGAGATTTTCTGTTGAGTTTTGTGTTGTGAAGTTCTCAAGTTTTGGGGTAAAGATTTGATGGATTTTGGAATAAGGAGTGGCAAGAGCCTAAGCTTGGGTATGCCCAAGGCACCCCAAGGTAAAATTCAAGGACAACCAAAAACCTATGCTTGGGGATGCCCCGGAAGGCATCCCCTCTTTCGTCTTCGTCTATCGGTAACTTTACTTGAGGCAATATTTTTATTCACCACATGATATGTGTTTTGCTTGGAGCGTCTTGTATGATTTGAGTCTTTGATTTTTAGTTTACCACAATCATCCTTGTTGTACACACCCTTTTGGAGAGACACACATGAATCGGAATTTATTAGAATACTCTATGTGCTTCACTTATATCTTTTGAGCTAGATAATTTTGCTCTAGTGCTTCACTTATATCTTTTTAGAGCACGGTGGTGGTTTTATTTTATAGAAATTATTGATCTGTCATGCTTCACTTGTATTATTTTGAGAGTCTTTTAGAACAACATGGTAATTTGCTTTGGTTATGAAACTAGTCCTAATATGATAGGCATTCAAGATGGGTATAATAAAAACTTTCATATAAAGTGCATTGAATACTATGAGAAGTTTGATACTTGATGATTGTTTTGAGATATGAAGATGGTAATATTAGAGTCATGCTAGTTGAGTAGTTGTGAATTTGAGAGATACTTGTGTTAAAGTTTGTGATTCCCGTAGCATGCACGTATGGTGAACCGTTATGTGATGAAGTCGAAGCATGATTTATATATTGATTGTCTTCCTTATGAGTGGCGGTTGGGGATGAGCGATGGTCTTTTCCTACCAATCTATCCCCCTAGGAGCATGCGCGTAGTACTTTGTTTTGATAACTAATAGATTTTTGCATTAAGTATGTGAGTTCTTTATGACTATTGTTGAGTCCATGGATTATACACACTCTCACCCTTCCACCATTGCTAGCCTCTCTAGTACCGCGCAACTTCCGTCGGTACCATAAACCCACCATATACCTTCCTCAAAACAGCCACCAACCTACCTACTATGGTATTTCCATAGCCATTCCGAGATATATTGCCATGCAACATTCCACCGTTCCGTTATTTATGACACGCTTCATAATTGTCATATTGCTTTGCATGATCACGTAGTTGACATCGTATTTGTGGCAAAGCCACCATTCATAATCTCATACATGTCATTCTTGATTTATTGCACATCCCGGTACACCACCGGAGGCATTCACATAGAGTCATATTTTGTTCTAAGTACCGAGTTGTAATTTTTGAGTTTTAAGTACATAAAAGTGTTATGATCTTCATTATTAAAGCACTGTCCCATGTGAGGAAAGGATGATGGAGACTATGATTCCCCCACAAGTCGGGATGAGATTCCGGACGAAAAAATAGGGACCATAAAAAAAGAGAAAAATGCCCAAATAAAAAATGAGAGAAAATGAGAGAAGGGGCAATGCTACTATTCTTTTTTCCACACTTGTGCTTCAAAGTAGCACCATGATCTTCATGATAGAGAGTCTCCTATTTTGTCACTTTCATATACTAGTAGGAATTTTTCACTATAGAACTTGGCTTGTATATTCCAATGATGGGCTTCCTCAAAATGCCCTAGGTCTTCGTGAGCAAGCGAGTTGGATGCACACCCACTTAGTTTCTTTTGTTGAGCTTTCATACACTTATAGCTCTAGTGCATCTGTTGCGTGGCAATCCCTACTCACTCACATTAATATCTATTGATGGGCATCTCCATAGCCCATAGATACGCCTAGTTGATGTGAGACTATCGTCTCCTTTTTGTCTTCTCCACAAGCACCATTCTATTCCACCTATAGTGCTATGTCCATGGCTCACGCTCATGTATTGCGTGAAGATTGAAAATTTTTGAGAACATCAAAAGTATGAAACAATTGCTTGGCTTGTCATTGGGGTTGTGCATGATTTAAATATTTTGTGTGATGAAGATAGAGCATAGCCAGACTATATGATTTTGTAGGGATAACTTTCTTTGGCCATGTTATTTTGAGAAGACATAATTGCTTGGTTAGTATGCTTGAAGTATTATTGTTTTTGTGTCAATATTAAACTTTTGGCTTGAATCTTTCGGATCTGAATATTCATGCCACAATAAATAAAATTACATTGCAAATTATGCTAGGTAGCATTCTACATCAAAAATTCTGTTTTTATCATTTACCTACACGAGGACGAGCAGGAATTAAGCTTGGGGATTGATAACCCACAAGTATAGGGGATCGCAATAGTTTTCGAGGGTAGAGTATTCAACCCAAATTTATTGATTCGACACAAGGGGAGCCAAAGAATATTCTCAAGTATTAACAGTTGAGTTGTCAATTCAACCGCACCTGAAAGACTTAATATCTGCAGCAAAATATTTAGTAGCAAAGTAATATGGAAGTAACGGTAATGGTGGCAAAAGTAACAGTGTTGGTTTTGTAGTGATTGTAACAGTGGCAACGCAAAAGTAACTAAGCAAAGATCAATATGTGAAAAGCTCGTAGGCAATGGATTAGTGATGGATAATTATGTCAGATGCGATTCCTCATGCAACAGTTATAACATAGGGTGACACAGAACTAGCTCCAGTTCATCAATGTAATATAGGCTTGTATTCCGAATATAGTCATACATGCTTATGGAAAAGAACTTGCATGACATCTTTTGTCCAACCCTCCCGTGGCAGCGGGGTCCTAGAAACTAAGGGATATTAAGGCCTCCTTTTAATAGAGTACCGGACCAAAGCATTAACACTTAGTGAATACATGAACTCCTCAAACTACGGTCATCACCGGGAGTGGTCCCGATTATTGTCACTTCGGGGTTACCGGATCATAGCACATAGTAGGTGACTATTGACTTGCAAGATAGGATCAAGAACTCACATATTTTCATGAAAACATAATAGGTTCAGAACTTAATGGATACTAGGGATCAAACCCTAACAAAACTAACTCGATTACATGATAAATCTCATCTAACCTATCACCGTCCAGCAAGCCTACGATGGAATTACTCACGCACGGCAGTGAGCATCGTGAAATTGGTGATGGAGGATGGTTGATGATGACGATGGCGATGGATTCCCCTCTCCGGAGTCCCAAACGGACTCCAGATCAGCCCTCTTGAGAGAGATTAGGGCTTGGCGGCGGCATCGTATCGTAAAACGTGATGAATCCTTCTCTCTGATTTTTTTCTCTCCCCGAACGTGAATATATAGAGTTGGAGTTATGGTCGGTGGAGCATCAGGGGGCCCACGAGGCAGGGGGGGCACGCCCCCCACCCTCATGGATAGGGTGTGGGCCCCCTGGCGTTGATTCTTTCACCAGTATTTTTTATATATTCCAAAAACATTCTCTGTTGATTTTCATGTCATTCCGAGAACTTTTATTTCTGCACAAAAATAACACCATGGCAATTCTGCTGAAAACAACGTCAGTCCGGTTAGTTCCATTCAAATCATGCAAGTTAGAGTCCAAAACAAGGTCAAAAGTGTTTGGAAAAGTAGATACGATGGAGACATATCTGGGATGCTGATACGTCTCCAACGTATCTATAATTTTTGATTGTTCCATGCTATTATATTATCTATTTTTTGATGTTTAATGGGCTTTAATATGCACTTTTTTATTATTTTTGGGACTAACCTATTAACCAGAGGCCCAGTGCCAGTTGCTGTTTTTTGCCTATTTCAGTGTATCACAAAAAAGGAATATCAAACGGAATCCAAACAGAATGAAACCTTCGCGAGGATCTTTTTTGGAACAAACGCAATCCAGGAGACTTGGAGTGGAGGTCAAGGAAGCAACGAGGTGGCCACGAGGTAGGGCGGCGTGCCCCCACCCTCGTGGGCCCCTCATAGCTCCACCGACCTACTTCCTTAGCCTATATATACTCTTATACCCTGAAAACATCCACGGGAGCCACGAAACCACTTTTCCACCGCCGCAACCTTCTGTACCCGTGAGATCCCATTTGGGGACCTTTTCCGACGATCTGCCGGAGGGGGACTCGATCATAGCTTCTACATCAACACCGTAGCCTCTCCGATGATGTGTGAGTAGTTTACCACAGACCTTTGGGTCCATAGTTATTAGCTAGATGGCTTCTTCTCTCTCTTTGGATCTCAATACAAAGTTCTCCTCGATGTTCTTGGAGATCTATTCGATGTAATTCTTTTTGCGGTGTGTTTGCCAAGATCCGATGAATTGTGGGTTTATGATTAAGATTATCTATGAACAATATTTGATTCTTCTCTGAATTCTTATATGCATGATTTGATATCTTTGCAAATCTCTTCGAATTATCAGTTTGGTTTGGCCTACTAGATTGATCCTTCTTGCAATGGGAGAAGTGCTTAGCTTTGGGTTCAATCTTACGGTGTCCTTTCCCAGTGACAGCATCGGCAGCAAGACACGTATTGTATTGTTGCCATCGAGGATAAAAAGATGGCGTTTATATCATATTGCTTGAGTTTATCCCTCTACATTATGTCATCTTGCCTAATGCGTTACTCAGTTCTTATGAACTTAATACTCTAGATGCATGCTGGATAGCGATCGATGTGTGGAGTAATAGTAGTAGATGCAGAATCATTTAGGTCTACTAGACACGGATGTGATGCCTATGTCCATGATCATGCCTAGATATCATCATAACTATGCGCTTTTCTATCAATTGCTCGGCAGTAATTTGTTCACCCACCGTAATATATGCTATCTTGAGAGAAGACACTAGTGAAACCTATGGTCCCCGGGTCTACTTTACATCATATAAGTCTCCGATCTACAATTCTAGTTTACTATTCATTTTGAAATCTTTATTTTTCAATCTATACAACAAAATACCAAAAATATTTATCTTATTATCTTTATCAGATCTCACTTTGCAAGTGGCCGTGAAGGGATTGACAACCCCTTTATCACGGTGGTTGCAAGGTCCTTATTTGTTTGTGCGGGTACTAGGTGACTTGTGTGCAGTCTCCTACTGGATTGATACCTCGGTTCTCAAAAACCGAGGGAAATACTTACGATACTTTGCTGCATCACCCTTTCCTCTTCAAGGGAAAACCAACGCATGCTCAAGAGGTAGCAGCATCCAAATAAAAAGTGCATGACACACTCTGCTCCCCTGCTAAGGGCCTATCTTTTACTTTTCAGTATTTACTTGTATGCAAAGAGTCAATAGTATTCATGTTCGTTTCAACCTCAATTCTTCTCTAGTTGGCAAGCGTCATGTGGTGGGGAAAGATCTAGGCACATATGACCAGTCAAATATATTTGATCATAATTTATTATTGTTGACAATTATCTCTATGATAAAAGAGTTGGGAGGCAAAATATTAATCCCCTATCTTTCGCTGTGTTTGATGGATGCCATTTGTTATAAGAATATGCTTTGAGTACTAGCAATCATGGAAGACTATATGATGATTTAGTATGTGGAGCTCTTACTTAGACTATATCGAATAAGTTGAATTGCAATTGTTTGGTGACTAAGAATATAGGTTGTTGGGTTTCAAGAGAATTCATTGTTTGAACCTTAACATGTGAATTGATTGCTACTTTGAGTTTTATGAAAAAGAGTTACTGTTATGATGCTAGGAAAAGTGATTAAAATTATCATTGATCAAACTTATGCACTATAGTAGCATTCACACTTCATAAATTATTTCTTTTATCCTTTACCTACTCGAGGACGAGTAGGAATTAAGCTTGGGATGCTGATACGTCTCCAACGTATCTATAATTTATGAAGTATTCATGCCATGTTTACAACAATTTTATATGGTTTTGGTATGATTTGCATGGAACTAACATGGACTGGTGCTGTTTTTAGCAGAACTACCGTGGTGTTATTTTTTGTGAAGAAATGAAAGTTCTCCAAATGAGCTGAAGCTTTTTGATGATTTTTTTTGGAACAAAAGAGACCCTCAAAGCTTCGTGGGAGGGCTAGAAGAGCCACGAGGAGGGAACAACCCACCAGGGCACACCTGAGGGGCCCAGCTTGCCCCTGTGGGTCGTGCTCACCTCGAGGCCCATCTTCGCGTGAAACCAACACCCAAAAATCCTATAAATAGAGAAACCATCAGAAATAACCCTATATCAGAAGTTCCGCTGCCACAAGCCTTTGTAGTCATGAAAAACCAATCTGGACCCTGTTCCGGCACTCCGCCGGAGGGGGAAATCATCACCGGTGGCCATCTTCATCATCAAGGCGGCCACCATGATGAGGAGGGAGTAGTCCACCCTCGGTGCTGAGGGTTTGTACTAGTAGCTATGTGTTTAATATCTCTCTCTCGTGTTCTTGAGATGTCACGATCTTGATGTATCACGGGCTTTGTTAATATAGTTGGATCATATGGTGTTTTCCCCTCTCTATCATGTTGTGAATTGAGTTTTCCCTTTGAGGTTTCGTTCTTATCGGATTGAATACTTTTATGGATTTGAGAACACTTGATGTATGTCTTGCTATGAATACCCGTGGTGACAATGGGGTATCATATTGATTCACTTGAAATGTGTTTTAGCACTCAACTCACAGATTCCTGAGGTGACATTGGGGTAATCTATGCATAGGGGTTGATGCATGTTCTCTTTTTTGTTTCTCCGGTAGAAATATTGGGGCACTCTTTGATGTTCTTTGTGTTGGATTGAGTATTATGAATCTGAAATTGTTTGATGCATATCGTATAATCAACTCACGGATACTCGCGGTGACATTGGAGTATCCAGGTGACATTAGAGTTTGTTGATGTGTATCATATGGTGTTATTTTAGTATGAACTCTTGGTTAGATCGATCGGAAAGAATATCTTGGTGTTATTTTAGTACGAACTCTAGGATATATTGATCGTAAAGAATATCATTGAGGTGGTTTCGTACACTACAAACAATTTCTTCTTATGTTCTCCACTAGATAAGAACTTTGGAGTGATTCTTCATCGCACGTGAGGGATGGTTATATGATCCAATTATATTAGCATTGTTGGTAGATTGCACTAGCGAAAGTACAGACCCTAGGCCTCATTTTCAAGCATTACAATACCGTTTATGCTCACTTTTGTTACTCACTACCTTGCTGTTTTTATTGTTACTATTACAAAAATCAATATATAAATCCATATTACACTTGTATCACCATCTCTTTGTCGAACTAGTGCGCCTATGCAATTTACCATTGTATTTGGTGTGTTGGGGACATAAGAGACTCTGTGTTATTTGGTTGCAGGGTTGTTTGAGAGAGACCATCTTCAACCTACACCTCCCACGGATTGATAAACTTTAGGTCATCCACTTGAGGGAAAATGGCTACTGTCCTACAAACCTTTGCGCTTGGAGGCCCAACACGAGTCTACAAGAATAAAGTTGCGCAGTAGGCATCAACAACCTAATATTTTTATTTTTTGTTTTTATGATATTACACATTATTACTTCTATAGTAATTGTGTTTTGGTGTTTAATTAGTGTTTGAGCCAAGTAAGACCTTTGGGATGGCTTACGGTGATAGTTGATTTGATCTTGCTGAAAAACAAAAGTTTTGCGCCCAGTAAAATAATTTTCAAAAATCACGAAAGCGTGATTTTGATCTGAATGCTTTACACAAGATTAATATACAAATTGCCCAGGTTGTCCTAATTTTTTTTAGAATTTCTGGAGTTACGGAAGTATACAAAGTTTTCAGATTGCTAGAGACCGTTCTGTTTTTGACAGATTCTGTTTTCTATGTGTTGTTTGCTTATTTAATGAATTTATGGGCAGTATCGGGGGGTATGAATCATGGAGAAGTTAGAATACATTAGATATTACACCAATATAAATAAAGAATGAGTTCACAACAGTACCAAAAAGTGGTGATTTATTTTCTTATACTAACGGATCTCATGAGTTTTCTGTTGAGTTTTGTGTTGTGAAGTTTTCAAGTTTTGGGTAAAGATTTGATGGACTATGGAAGCAAGAGCCTAAGCTTGGGGATGCCCATGGCACCCCAAGGTAATATTCAAGGACAACCAAGCATCTAAGCTTGGGGATGCCCCGTATGGCATCCCCTCTTTCGTCTTCATTTATCGGTAAATTTACTTGAGGCTATATTTTTATTCACCACATGATATGTGTTTTGCTTGGAGCATCTTGTATGATATGAGTCTTTGATTTTTAGTTTGCCACAATCCTCCTTGTTGTACACACCTTTTGAGAGGGACACGCATGAATCATGAATTTATTAGAATACTCTATGTGCTTTACTTATATATTTTGAGCTAGGCAATTTGCTCTAGTGCTTCACTTATATCTTTTTAGAGCACGGCGGTGGCTTTATTTTATAGAAATTGTTAAACTCTCATGTTCACTTATACTATTTTCAGAGTCTTTCTAAACAGCATGGTAATTTGCTTAGGTTATGAATTTAGTCCTAATATGATGGGCATCCAAGAGGGTTATAATAAAAACTTTCATATAAAGAGCATTGAATACTATGAGAAGTTCGATTCCTTATGATTGTTTTGGGATATAAAGATGGTGATATTAGAGTCATGCTAGTGAGTAATTGTAGATTGGTAGGTTGCCAAAAGAATGTGAAAGTTGTATAATATTGGCATGAAACAATCAAAAATTATAGATACGACAGAGACGTATCAGCCAACTCCTTAAGGCCACATGCCTTGTAGAAGTTTGAACAAAAATGCCTCACGCACCATCGATGGTGCAACGGAGCATGCCCGGGAATGTCAATGTCCACTGCGTTAAGAATTCCTTGATGGCGATCCGATATGACACAAATTTCCCTTTGAGCCGGTAATACCTTGGTTCTCAAAAGACGCAAGAACCACTCCCAGTTATCATTGTTCTCCACGTCAACCAAAGCAAAAGCCAAAGGCAACACCCGATTATTGGCATCACTCGCTATTGTGACCAACAAAGTGCCTTTGTATTGCCCGGTCAGGAATGTGCCATCCCCATCAACTTCTTCATCGGGACCTTCGTCATCCGGCTTCGATGCATAGCCACGGGAATAAGTGATGGACTGGTCCATTGTCCCTTAAACATAATATTTGTCATAGAGCACCCACATCGTTCTCATATTCATCATTCTCCTCTTGCAAAGTTTCATCTTGCTTGTTTAAAATCGGGTCAATGTTAGCCTCACTTGTTGAGTCAAAGGTGGTTCACTCATTTCATCTTGGTTCACGGGTGGGGGCTACTAGAAACCAACGGGGAGGCGTTCCGGTTCAAGTCCAAATGCAAACTAGACTCAACCTTCTTCGTAGCAAATAACTCAAGAGCCTTGTCTAGCGATTCGCCCACCGTCTCCTTGTATGCAACCCAACATTGCTCGGAGTTCACACGCATGGCCTTCCAAGGGATGTGCATTCCGGAACCCACATTATGCCTTCCCTCCAACTCAACGATTTCACTTGGGGTCCATCCAATTCAAATCTTTCCTCACTTGTTCCAACACCTCGACATAGCTAGGACTACTCTAAAACACCATGTCAAGCTCATCCTGATCCAGTTCAATATTGCCTTTCAAAAAGGCGTCTTTGACCACATGATGAATAAGAACACATGTTCTATCCATCCCTAGAATAATTAAAATAACACAACGTAACATATATTTCATAAGCACTCATCCGAATATTAACACAAAATACAAAGCCCTAACATATATATCAAACAATAACCCTAACCCTCACTTAACAATAACCATAGGCATAACCCTAACATATTAACAACCCTAACCCTAACCCCAACATAACAACACCCATAACCCCTAACGCTAACATACTAAGAAGGCTAACCCTAACAAATTGGTAAACAAACATCTCATACTTTCATACAAATTTCAAAATCCATGAAAAACTAGGGTTTGCCCAAACCAGCAAGAAATGAGCAGATGTGAGCATTTTTTGGATGAAAACGAGGAGATCAGAGGAGATTGCCTAGAGAGAGGGAATGGGTTCGAAATCCACGAAGAAAATCTTCAGATCTTCAAGATATGGGGAAGGATTTGAGAGGAAGAGATGTGCTAGGGGGTTGGGGTGGGGTGTTGTGGGGGGTTGGGGTGGGGTGTTGTGGGGGGTTGGGGGCAGCCCGGGTCTTGTTAATAGAATGTGCAGTGTCTAATTGGTAGGCGTTGCATATTACATGCTTGGTGCCTAGCTGTTAGGCTCTGCACGACTGGGTGTGGTGCCAGGCCTGGCTAGATGTGCAACGCCGGAGGACCAGACGGTGCACAGTGCAGTGTGGCGCCTGACTGTCGGGCACTGTAGAAAATGGTCTGAATTTTTTTCAAACACGGTTCACTTTGTGAAATAGTTCCGATCACAGATCAGTTATGTGATATTTGCCGCACCACGCAGCGCAAGAGATGGGCGTGGGTGGGGATACATGGGCGTACTTGGGGTCAATGGGGCAAGCAAATACGCCACGGCGCTTGCAGTTATTGCGGTGCCTGATCGGTAGGTCACTCGCTGCAGGGCGAGAATTGGAGCGGGGCGCCATTAAGGAAGCTAGCTAGCTTCTAGCTAGGGCACGCCATGCACGCACAGAGAGAGAACACGGCAGCAATGGCGGGTTTGATCAGGGTTTGGGTTTTGGGTTCGAAGGAGAGGTGCCGGTAGCAATGGCAATGGCAATGCCATCATCCATGGTGCTGCAGTCTTCCCGTGGGAGCGAGAGCGAGGTGGTGAAACATGGCCCCTGTCGGTGGTGGCAGGGCAGGGCAGGGCATGGGCATGGGCTTCTTCCTCCCGTCCAAACCTCTCTCTAAAAACCACTCCGTGGAGTGCACAGTGCTGGCGTAGTACCACCACGACCACGAGAGTGGACTGGTTCAAGCAAGCCGCACCCCCAGCAGCGGCCACTTTCTCTCTGCCGTCACCTCGCCTTTGCCCTGGCCCTGCTCGCCCCCCTCCGTTTCTTTCTTTTGAGAAGCCCGGGTAGATAAGATGGCCTAGTGAGAGAGAGAGATGCAGATAGATAGATAGATAGGATAGCTAGCTCTCTCCCAAGGAGACATTCCCCGCTTTATGGATGCCATGTGGTTACTGCCACCGTACGTCCTTAATAACCATCGCTAACCAGCCATGCCATACCACCCTCTAGGAGTGTTCCGGTGTATCCCTCCCGCCCGCCTCCGTTAAGCTCCCCTCTTTCCCCCTTGAGGCCAACACCCCCCTCCCTCCCAGCTCCACCACAAACCTAGCCACGACTATAAGGTTCCCACTTAGAAGTTAGAACAAGTCGCAACACAGCACGCCCCAACAACCCCACCGCCCAAGAACACGCCACAGGAAAGAGAAGAATCTCCGGCCCGTCCTGTCCTAATCGCACCGGCGAGAACGCGGGCGGGCTAGCTAGCTAGCTCCGGCGAGGCCGGAGACGGGAGACGCCCATGGAGTACAAGAGGTCATCGCATGTGGAGGAGGACGAGGAGCTGGAGGAGGAGGAAGAGGAAGAGGAGGACGATGAGGAGGAGGAGGAGGACGAGGAGGGGGCGATGCGGGACCGTCGGCACCAGCACCAGCACCAGCACCCGCACCATCATCGCCACCACTACACCATGGCGCCGGCCGCGGCCGCGCCCCCGCAGCACCTGCACATGCAGGGCCAGGCTCCGCAGGTTCTTGGCTCGCCTGCCGCGGCTGCCTCCTCGCCCTCCTCCTTGATGGAGGCCGCGGCTTTCTCCAGGCCCCTCCTGCCTCCCAACTCCTCCCTCGTCTCCTCGCCGCCGCCGCCGCCGCCGCCGCAGGCGCCGCCCGGCTTCCTCCTGCCCCAGCACCAGCATCCCCACCGGAGAAGGGTGGACCGCGAGAGGGAGCGGGAGAGGACGGTGGAGGCGCCTGGGGAGGCCCACCGTCAGCAGCAGCAGCAGCAGCCGCAGCCGCAGCACCAGCAGCGCCATCAGGAGCCGGCGAGGAATGGCGTGCTTGGCGGTGGCACCATGCCTCCCCCGCCGCCTACGCTTGCCATCGTGACCGGCGGCGCCACAAGGGCGCCGGGCGAGCACGGTGGCGCCTCGGGCCCGGAGCCCCTGCCGTGGAGGTACAGGGAGTGCCTGCGGAACCACGCCGCGCGGATGGGCGCGCACGTGCTCGACGGCTGCGGCGAGTTCATGCCGTCCCCGGGCGACGGGCCCGCCGCGCTGGCCTGCGCCGCGTGCGGCTGCCACCGCAGCTTCCACCGCCGCGAGCCGGTGGTGCTGGTCCCCTCGCCCTCTCCGTCCCCCGCCTCCGCCGTGGTGTCCCCCTCCGCGACCCCGGCCGGCGCCAACTCCCGGCTCATGCCGCTCCTCCTCGCCCCGCCGCACATGCAGCAGAAGCGCCCGCACGTCCCGGCGTCCCCGATGTCCGCGCCCGCCGCGCTGGCCGAGTCGTCGAGCGAGGAGCTGCGCGCCCCGCCGCCGCCGCCCCCTCCGCCGCAGGCGCAGGCGCAGGCGGCCGCGGGCGGGTCGGCCTCCGCGCCCCCGGCGCCGAGCAAGAAGCGGTTCCGGACCAAGTTCACGCCGGAGCAGAAGGAGCGCATGCTGGAGTTTGCGCACCGCGTGGGCTGGCGCGTGCAGAAGCCCGACGGCGGCGTGGTGGACGCCTTCTGCGCGCAGGTCGGCGTGCCCCGCCGCGTCCTCAAGGTGTGGATGCACAACAACAAGCACCTCGCCAAGACCTCGGCCACGTCCCCGCCGCCGCTGCCGCCGCTCCACCACGACCCCAGTCCTCCTGCTCCCCACCAGCACCAGCACCACCCCGCGCCGCCGCCCCACCATCAGCAGCAGCAGCAGCAGCAGCACGGCGCATGAGCGAGCGAGCGGGCAGCAGCAGCAGCACAACGCTAGAGGATGCATTAGCCATTAGCAGCATTTTTATCATTTGTCCCGTGTAATCCCGTAACCTCATCGTCGTCAGGTGTTAACTCGTGCGTCGGCAGTCACTTAGGAGGAGTAGACCAGACCAGTAATGTGAGATGAGGCAGCCTTGAACCCTGAGGCGGCATGCATGCATTCACTCCTTCCTTCTTCCTCTCGCTCATTGCTCTCGTCTCATGGATAAATAACAATGGCTAGGTTAGCACGGTGAGAGCCAACTGCTTCTTGCTTAGATCCTACTCCCACATTGAAGATTTTAGGGCCTCTCTCTCTCTCTCTGCCAGCGCTGTAGCGCATGCGTGCCCGTGCTCGCTTGTATGTACGTACGCAGCTGCAGGCTTGCAGTGGCAGCGGCATTTCTTGATGCAATTGCAGCGGCAGCGGCAGTGCCATTGCCAAATGCCAATGCACGCGCCCGTCTTGGCTTGGGAAGGCACTCGTTGCTTTTTGACTTTGCTTTTGGGGCTTGTTGGATTCCCTTTGGCAGAGGGGCATTGTGTTGTGGTGTGTGCGTTGCCGCTGCATGCATCGGGGCGAGGGAGGGGCCCTGTGCTGGCTGGCTCGGAATGTACTTAGGCGTGGGGGTTTGTCATTTGGTGTGCAAAGTACAATTAAGGAGGGGGTCATTACAGGAGGGCTCCTAAGCCCCTGCTGCCCCAGCTTTCTGCCCTTGATTGGGTGGCCCCGCCGCTAACCCCCTTTCCTAAGTTGTCTCGGCAGCCTTTCTGGGGGGCAATTTTGTTTGAGCTGCTGCTGGCTGCTGCTTCCATGGATGGCCTCCTGCCAAAGCTCTCGTGTTTTTTCTTTCTTTTTCTTTCGTTCTTCTCGTCTCCCTCTCCCCTCCTCTCCCCTTCCTGATTTCCGGTGGTGGTGGTGTCAAGTTGTTGGACTTTGGCCAGAAGGCAGCAGGCGCATGTGAGAGCGGACTGTGCGTGTCAGAGGCTGATCAAAGGGGGGGCGAGACCGGGCCGGCCTGCGTTTTGAGTGAGTGTGAGTGTGTGCGTGTTGGGTGGATGGCAGCGCAAAGTGAATGATGATATGTACATTGTCGGCAAAATTGAAGGCTTGCATCACAAGCCCATCCAGCCCTGCGATTTGGTGCGATTCCGGCAATGACATTTCATCCCGTGGTTTGTTTTTTGTTCTGTGGGTGCGGTCGCCAGCGTGATGATGATGCATATGCTGGGCTGTACCTCTGCCTCCCCCATAGTCCTGATGAAAGGGGAGTTTCTTGCGTTTTGCAAGCGTCTTTCGGACATTTCAGAAGAAGAAGAAGAAGAAGAAAAAGCGTATTTTGGAAGGGAAAACGATTGGTCGAGGGCTGAATTCCCGCATGAATGCTGGGTGATGCGGCTCTGGAACCTACAGAAAATTGATATGGTGGCAAGGCATGGTGTCGTAGGGGGAGGTTAAGCAGGTCGTGCCTTGCGCCACGACAGTGACTGGTGGAACTTCAATACCACCACGAGATCTACAGGCGCGCTGTACTTGGCTATAGTTCGGCCTTGATGGTTGGGTTACAGATGAGATTTACGGAAGACTAGTTCTTGTGCGCTGTTGCTGGAGGGGAAGAAGAACAATGGGGGTATGTACCTGGAGGTGGGAAGATGAGACCGGAAACGGAAACTACATCATTTATTACGTGAAGATGATTGATGGCTGATGCTGGGGGACCATGCTCCGGTGGCACTCTTGTGTCTTCTGTACCCCTCCCCGTAGCTTTCATTTCCTTGTCAGTTCCATACAGCCGTTTCAAACGCAATTACATGTTGATCACACACGGGTTTACCCACCGTAAATCTTGGGCAGGAGAAGTCTGGGTACTGAGTTGACGTGGGCGTCATCGAGTTAGTTTCTGATTAAAGAGACTAATGAACTGGAGACACCTTCAAAACAAGATAAACCCCAGAGAAGAGAAACGGCATCGCAGTTCAACTGCGCAATTTTGACAATTAGCACCGAAACATTATCCCCTCATCTTGAATAGCGTGTGTAAAACAAGCGTACAGATTATTACCAAGGCCGCCTGAACAGGTAAGAAACCTAGACGAGGTTAGAAGGCCTGAAGGACATGCTCTACCTAAGTTCGCCACAGGTAAGCACGCATCGAACAAAATTGACAGAACCAACCCGTGACACACAAGATTTTCTGTCTCTACTGTAATTCGAAACCATAGCTGCTATCAGAAGTAGGTGGGAGGAGATGATATCTCAGTGCCATGCCTCAATCAATCAGGAATAATGCCACCCCCAGATAAATCTACAACACCGCTCAAGCTGCAGCCTCCGAAGCAAGCTTCATGCGCTGCTGGTGCTCGCCGATCTTGTACTCAACCACCTCGCGGAACAGCTGCGGATTCAATATGCAGTCAGGACTCCCGTAGACAGCAGCCTGCACACTGGCCATCAGCTTCGCAATCTCTCTGCCGGAGAAGCCATCAATCTTGCGCGCAGCATCCCTCAGGAGATCATCACTTATGTCCCGTACGTGTATCTTCTTCGGCTGCTTCTTCAGCAGTGTGCTCCAAGGAGAACGCTTGTCATCTTCCTTGGGCATGTAGTTGTTCAAGTATAACTTGAGCAGCTGAAACCGCTCCTCTTCCCCAGGTAGGGGAAACTCGATAACTTCATCAATTCGGTCAGTAATAGCAGCATCAAGATCACCCGGTCGGTTGGTTGCAAGGACAAGAACGATGTCCCTTGATTGGTCACCAGTTCGAAATAATAGTGCATTGAGAGCACTCCGCTGGGCTTCACTCATATGGGTACTGTTACGCCTAGTGAATTAGAAAGAAAAACAAACAAATAGATTAACAAAATTCATGTGTATATATTACCAACCCCCCCCCCCCCCCAATATAAAGATTGGTTAGACCTAGTAGCTAAAAAACCTGATAAACAGAGTTTGAAATCACTTTTGGGCAACATAATTATACACCTCAATTAAAGGGTTAGATTTGATGAATTTACTAATTGTTATTCGTATTATAGATAATTACAAGTAGTCAGAAAGTGATTGAGTTGTAAACTTACTCGCACAAGAATGCATCAGCCTCATCAATGAAAAGAAGCATTCCTTTTTGGGACTTCTTAGCCCAGTCGAAGATTTCATGGATCTTGGTAACAGCCTCTGATCCTAATGGTGCAACATCTCCCCCTGTCATCATTGCATAATCAAGGCCCTGTGAAGGGTACAACGGTGTGAGCACAAATATCTTCAATGTGAAATGGAATTCCTACAAATCTCCCTACAAAACAGAAGTATCTTACTAGTAAAGTTTTAACAGCTCCTAGTGTTAGAAAAGGGAACTTCATCGATTTCACTCTCTTTTGAACTTAAACATTCAATACGAAAATGAAAGCATGAGCAGTATGGTTGCTGCATACTCTCTCCGTCCAGGTTTACAAGGCTCATTTGTTTTTTCTTCAGTCAAACTTGTTCAAATTTACCAAAAAAAGTATTGACAGCCACAAGTTCATATAAATACATATGGAAATATACTATCTAGTGATATTGATTTGGTACTGCAGATGTTGATGTTTTTCTTGTTCAAATATGCAAATGAGCCTTGTAAGCCCAGACACAGATTCAATCTGAAAACATGTCTTCACAATAAATAAATAAAACTGACATATTGCTGAAGTTGATTGGCCAAGATTTCTTTGGTAAAATTCACATTTTAGTTAAATTTAAATTTACAATCAAGTCACACCCAGTCAGGTTTTGAATATACACAACAGTCCCACCAAAAAAGAGCATTGGCAACAAACAACTCCCTATTGATAGTGTGAGAAATTAAATGTATCAACTTACAGATTTGCGAGCCATTTCCCTGGCTACTAAAGTCTTGCCAGTTCCAGGATGTCCATAGAACAACATATTGCGGAATGGCGCATCATGAGATTTCGTATTTGCAGTTGCTCGTGCAAGATGTTCAATCCTCCGTTTGAGTGAAGGGTGAAGAATAACATTCTCAAAGCCCGCACCTCCCGACAGAGATGCAGAGCTAGGTTTAAGAGCCTTAAGACCTGGCAATGGAAACTTTCGCATTGATGATTCACGAATCAGTGAAGGCTGACCCAAAATTCTATTGACGTAACCCCATGTAACCCTGGCTCCTTCCCTGAATGAAAATCAAATAGAACCATCACATGTCCATATCATTGTTTGTGACAACGAAAATGATATGATCGCCAAACAAACCTAGTAGTGTAAACTCCAGCAGCTAGTGCAGTGACTCCTCCAATACCCATTACTAGCTTACTCCTATCAGTCAATAATGTTCTTAACCCACCTGCACTTCCACATGAGAAACTGGTATCAAAATTAGAGCAAAACTGGAACTAATCATGATTTCTTTATTTAAAAAATAGAAATCCCAATCCATATCTGAAATCTAAAGCACACATAAGAAAGATCTCCGCTGAAAACAGACCATCCAGCTGTTTTGATGTGAAATTAGGAAGGAAGACATGGTATAATGTAGAAACAGGACGCTAAGTGATGTGTAATCTTATTCATTTAACTTGGAAGAAAATTTCAATACAAGGACACTGATCAAATAATTGAAAATTGCAAGATTGACCAAAGTAGTTATGTGACTTTAAATAAGTATAAACGACAATAGTTAAGCAGAGTAGCAAGAGTATATAAACCTTCTATATGTTGAAAGGTGGTATTTATTGCAGCAAGCCACTTCTCTTTTTCGCCATTCATGAGTTCCACAAGCATTCTTCTTTCATAATCTTCTGTCAGCTTTGCTTCATGAGCTTTAGCTTTAGCATTAGAAATAGCATTCTCTTTGTTTGTCTCACGATCATTTTTAGCCCTTTCTTTCAGAGTCTGTAGCTCTTGCTCTAAAATCTTCTGTTCTGTGGCACGCCTAGCTTGTTCTCTTTTTAAGGCACCAATCTCTTGCATCCTTACAAGTTCAGCATCCCGTCGTCTTTCAGCTTCACGCTCTTCCTGTCAAAATAGGTGCTTGATTAAATCATGTGTTGATTGTTCTCCTTATAAACCCAATGCACCACAGGAAATAGCACCAACTTAACATAGATATAATCATTAACAAAGGTAGTTAAGAGGGTGGAAGATTCAATACCTGCTTTCTTTTCTTAGCTAACTCATCCTCGTAGCGTAACCTTTGTGCCTCAATTTGTGATTGCTGTTTCAAATTTTCTCTATATTCTTCACCCATTTTCCGCTTCGCCTCCTGTCAGATAAGGGTCAACACAAAAATATGAGTGTACTGGCAGCAGCCATGTACGACGGCTCAATGCATCATCATAGTTAGACGCACAGATGAAATTTTATCCGACATAACACATTTGTTCCAGTTTTAATTGCCATGAAGTTCCAAATCCGTGAGTCTTTGCTACTCACGAAGATCGAGGATGTGATTTGCTATGAATTATGACGTATACCACTTGAATGGTCAGATCCTAGATTTTTTATTCCAGACTGGAATGTTAACAGCTCTGCTTTCTTAAGCAGGTCTTGTTGTTGTTTTTTTGCGTGTAGGTCTTGTTGTTGTTGTTGCAGGAAGCTTTCTAAGCAAATCAATGGTTAACGAATGGGATGCTCTACATTTCAGAGAAGTCGCAAACTCAAACAATACAGAAAGAGAATGCTCAAAAGGCGGATTAGGTAAAATAAATTCGAGCAGTCTAGCATTGGAATTGAGTGACATGGAGCAATTTTCGCATGAAAGGGGGAAAAGCCGCGAATAACTCACGATTTCCTTGACTTTCCAGTAGATATCGTGGCGGACCTTCTCCGCAGCCATCTCCGCGAGGCGCGTCTCCTCCTGGCTCTGCATCAGCCCAAACAGCTGGGGCCAAGTCCAACAACAGCAGGGGGAGTCAGAACGGGCAATAATCCGGGTAATAAGGGCAAGAGCGCGAGAAGCTTACCAGCTTGGCGTACCGGGAGCCATTGATCTGCCGCAGCGCGCGGGCCCCGCGCTCCAGCTCCTCGGGGTCGAACCCGCTGGAGCCGGACGAGGCGGCGGCGGGGGCGGGGGCATCTGGAGGTGGAGGAGGAGGGGCGGCGGGCTGGCGGCGGAAGGAGAAGACGCTATCCGCGTACGCGACCTCGCCGAGCGACGCCAGTACCGCGGCCCCGGCGGCCACGGAGGCCGCCGCTTTCGCCGGCCGGAGTAGGCGGCGCATGGTGGGCAGGGGGCGCGAGGGTTTTCTCGGGGGTTTTGGCTAAGCGGCGACTGGAGAAAAATAGGGGAGGAGGACGGGGGGAGAGCTCCCGTCGATGGGGGAGGAGTTTTCCGGTAACCTTCTTTCTTGCTTTCCAAGCGAGAGTGCTGGACGGGCCTGTATTGGGCCTTGCCAGGTAACGTTCGGTTATATTCGCTTCCATTGTGACGGCCCATATATCATCTGGAGGAAAAAGATTCAAGCAAAAAGTAAAAAGGAAAAACACATTTTTTTTTCTTCGACGGGAAAAGCTACTACCGTGCTTATACACTACGGGAGATTGGGATGAGGATATAATCACATATGATTTTTTTTCTCGGTGGCTGTTGAAAGGATTTTGAGAATACCCTTGAGTGCAACCATGGCTGATGATTTTGTTGCTGGCATAACACAAAGTCTTATAATTTTTCGATTAGATCAATATACTACATCGAATGGAGCCATCAGTTTGTTGGGCGCCTCAAAGGTTCAGATGATGGTCCTTCCACTAGTTATCATGTCTCGAAAATCCTTTGGAGACTCAATGTTCCAAGTAAATTGAAAATATTCGGTTTGAAGGCTTTGCATGGGATCATACCATGCTTTTCGGTGCTAGCAAATTGACATATTCCTGTTTCTGGACAATGTGCTACTTGCCAGAGCCAATGTACACATGCACAAGAGCTAGAGAAGTTTGGAGAGCTCTGGTCCTGAAGGAGGTGATTGATCAAGCACTTAAAACTGATAGATCTGGCAACATCTTCCTTGAAAACTTACTTAGGAACTAACACCGACGGTCACCAACTATTCAGCATCTTGGTCTACAGGAGTCTGTCATTGTGGGTGCATGGTATATTTGGTGGCAAAGGAGAGAAGCTGTTATGGGAATTAGGATCGCTAGCCCGCCAATAATTGCATTGGCGAGAAATGCAATCATAGCTAACTCAGCTAGGGCGATTGATGATGAGCAAACCAAGGTTGCTAAATGAACCATACCAGAGCTAATGTGTATAAAGTGAATGTTGATGCATGAGATATGTGTCGTGGTTCTAAGTCTGACAGTAATGTAGGGGGGTAGGTATGGAGAGGCAAGATCTTAGCTATGGAGTAGTTGTAAGCACACGAGGTTTACAAGTTCAGACCCTTCTCGGAGGAAGTAATAGCCCTACGTCTCGGAGCCCGGAGGCGGTCGACTGGATTATGTGTGTATGAATTACAGGGGTGCGAACCCTTTACACTGAGGAGGGGGTGGCTTATATAGAGTTCGTCGGACCCCTCCGGCCCTCAGTTGTGCAGGGTTTTAAATACATTAAGGTCGGGCGTTACTAGTAACGCCCCTAATAAAGTGCTATGATGACCATAAAAGCTATTTAATAACCGACCGTTAGCGTGCGGAGTGCCTTTAGGTCTCCTGGCCGTCGAGTGGTTGGATCTTGGTCGAGTGATTGCTTCTTGGTCGAGTGTCTTCGAGTCTGTCGAGTGGAACACCTCCAAGTCGATTGAAAGGTGATTTCTTCTAGAGATGTCCTTGGGTAGGGCAGTTGGGACAGGTCCATGACCCTACCCTAGGTACATAGCTTCATCATTAGCCCCCGAATGGATCGAGGTTTGAGTGGGGAAGGAGTTGAGAACTTCTCCGACTCATTTTTCATGCCATGAGCATATCTTGTTTCGGATGAATGAACCTGAATGATGATAGCAACTTCCTTTTCAGTCGCCTTGATCCATTCTTAGTTTTTGTCGAGTGAGTTTCTTTACTTGAAAGGCTCCGAGTGACGGCGTGGAGGAGATCTTCCGTCTGACAAGTTGTTCTGCTGCCCGCAGATTTCGCGGGATTCGAATTTTGGGAAGCGCGCGGGACGGGGGAGGCCGCAGTAATCGGATGGGATAGGGCGGAGCTGCTTCGATCTCTGCGCCACCTTTTTCGCCACATATCACGCGCGCGATTGTTACGGGATTTGACAGGACCGCCTGGGCCTACCAGTCAGCCACTCGGAAGCGACCTCATATAAGGCGTCGGGCCTGGGTTTCTCGAACAGTGCGTTCCCATTTCCTCTTCTCCTCTTCAGGCTTCTTTCGTCGCGCTCGCTCTCGCCCCAGTGCTGCCGCTCCGTACGCGTCTCGCCGGCGATGATGGGGAAGGAGAAGACGGCGGCTCTGGAGCGGCGAAGAAGGCGACGGCAAAGGCAAAGGGGAAGGCGACCAGTCGGGGTGGATCTTCCTTGTGAGCCGGCTTGCCGAAGGGCTGGATCCAGGGCGACTGGATCCGCTCGGCGATCCGCCAAGAAGACCTCGACGACCTAGCCTAAGGAGGGCTGATCCCCCATGGATCGGTGCGGCTTCCGGGGAAGGAATCTGAGCCGCAACCTCGGGAGGGTGAGCGTGTTCTCCTTGCCACCCACGTCGACCATGGATTTTCCTTGCCTCCTCACCCTTTCTTTCGGGGATTTCTGAATTTCTTTGGGGCACAACTCCACCACTTCACTCCCAACACAATCGTGTATCTCGCTGCCTTCGTGTCTTTGTGCGAGAATTTCTTGGGTTGTCGGCCTCACTGGGGTCTATTCAAGCACATTTTCACCTGTCGTTCTCAGACGGTGAAAAAGGCTAATCCGAGTGACGAGAGAACACAAGTGATTCAGATGTGTGGGGGTCTTGGTGTTCAGATGAGAGGGAAAAGTTCCTTTCCAGCCATGATTCTTCCCGACTCGGTTCGCGGATGGCAGTCGACCTGGTTTTACTGCAAAGACCAGCCGACGCCAGGGCAGTCGACCGGCCTCCCTCCTTTTACCATGGACCGAGTGAGGAAGCCCTCCTCTTTGAAGGTGCTCTCGGAGGAGAAGGCGCAGGTTAGGGTGCTGGTCGAACGAGTGGTCCAGCTTATCCGTGACAGGGTCACCGGTATGGATCTCTTGGAGGTTTTCCTTCAGCGGCGCATCCAGCCTCTTCAAGCCCGAGACCATCCGATGTGGATGTATTCAGGTCTTGATGACTCCACTCGGATTCACCCGGAGGAGGTCGATGACGACACACTAGAGAAGTGGCTGTCGGGCATGACCGGAAACAAGGACAACCCCAGGGGAGCAAGGAGGGTTCCTCCATTCGACCAGTCCCATGTACCAGAGAAGGTCCGATTCTGAGCTTTTGATTGTAATCTGAATTCACTCGCGTAGCTGTCTATACTGCGTCGATTGACTTTATTCTTCCTGCTTTCTTTCAGGCCCTTATCGAAATGTATTCAATGCCCAATGGAGAGCAAGAGCAAGACCTGGAAGGAGAGGCGAGCGGTGGCGACAGTGGCGAATGGTGTTCTGACGGTGAAGGGGACGAAGAAAGCGGTGACTCAAGTGACGAAGAAGAAGTCGAGTCGCCTCCTCGCAGGGAGAGGTGATCCAAGCTTGACCAAGAGCGACCGAGCCCCCGTGAAAAGGCAATTGCTCAGGCTGGTCAGTCTTCAAAGCGTCCTCGGACCTCTTCACCAACCCCAACTGAAAAAGCGTCAAAGCATCCCAAAGTTGCAGAGCCGAAGCTTCGGAAGGCGTTGCCGAAGATTAAGATTGACATCCCGTCGCTTCTGCGTGAGTGTCTCCCTTTGTATTCACTCGACGCCCCGTGTTGTTTGTTTTTCTTGATTTAACTAGACGAACTTTGGAACTGGCAGCGCTGCTACTTCTGGGACCTCAGCTTAAATGGGCGAGGATGAGGTAATGGAGGATGCGGTCACTTCCAATCTGGGTATGATTTCTGCCATTGTCTTTATTTGGTCGACTCAACTGCAATGTGTACCATTGGGTGATGTGATTTTGGCGATTGAACTTTGAACAGCTCCTAACATTATTGACCTCCCCGATGATGATGATGAAGAGCCCGAGAGGCCTTTGACGAGGAAAAATAGGCAAGCTCCTGCAAGCAAGGTGCCACAGTCGACGCCGAGGGCCGAACCAGTCGTTCAGGACGCTGGTGATGCCAATCGGGGTTCTGTCACTTTCGCCGTGCCATTGTCGAGTGCCTTGCCTTCTTCGTCGACTGCTCAGGCCCTTGTCGACCCACCTTCAGTTTTTGCGACCCATCATGTCCTAGAGGACGAAGTGAATGCTGCCAAGGAAGCCATACGCCAGGCGGGCATTATGATGGAGAAGATGAAGACGGTGCGGGATGCCAGTCAGGCCGCCTACGACGCCAGCTCGGCTCTCCAAAGCAACGTTCAGGTTAGTTGGTCACCGCTTGTTCTGGTAGGATATGTTATCTGAAAACTCTCTTTCCGAAAATCTTTGCATCTATACACCCACTGGGTGCGTCGATTGAACTTTTGAACTAGTGGGGGCACGCTGAGTGCACCCACTGGGTGTAGTCCCCGAGACTACGGTGGACTGCTGGCAGTCGACTGTAGTCTTTGTATTTTGATTCTTTCGCTCGATGTGGTCTGGCTGCGTCGAGTGTAAACCAAACTGGTAGTTTGTCTCTTCTACTTGGTCTGGGTGAGTGGGATCAGAACCAGTGGGGGCACGCCAAGTGCACCCATTGGGTGTAGTCCCCGAGACCACGGTCAACTGCTGGTAGTCGACTGGGGTCTGAGTTCTTCTTTCTCTCCTTTTTTTTACTCCCTACACTCGACTCCGGCGGGCCGGTCGAGTGGGATCATAACCGGTGGGGGCACGCAAAGTGCACCCACTGGGTGTAGTCCCCGAGACTATGATGGACTGCGGGCAGTCGAACGTAGTCTTAGTATTTATTGTCTTTGTCGTTTTTCGCTGTAAAATAACTTCTCCTCCTTGATTGCAGAAATCTTGTGATCTTGGAGCTCGCTTTGCTGACTTGGAGAAACAGCAGATCCAACTGAACCTTGACTTGGAATTGGCCAAGACAGAGCTGCAAAAGGCCAAGGACGACGCTAATGGTAAGACGAGCTTGTCGACTGGTTGGTCTTAGGCTTGAGTACCCTTCTGCTCTTTCTGAATCAAGCACCATTTCTTTGCAGAAAAACTGAGAGAAGCTCTGGCGAAGAAGGATCAGGATTTGGCTGCTGCTCAAAAGGAAGTTGACGATAGAACCGCTCTTGCTGAACAGAAACTGGCTTCGGTCAGCCAGTTGGAAGAAGAAACACCAAGATGAAATCTGCTCTGAACGAAGCCAACAAGGAGTGCACGCGCTTGAAGAAGGACAATCTCAACCTATACGAGAAGATGGAAGGCATCGCTCGCAGGAGAGACGATCTGGAGAGCTATCTGAGGAGCCTTGCCAAGAAGTTGTTCATCAAGCTTGAAGGTACACATTTTGTTCCGACTGATGTTTTTTGTCGAATCAGCGTATGAAAATTGACTTATCCTTGGATCGTGAATGTAGAGTTTTGCCAGAACTTCGAGGAGGAGACTGGGCGGATTGAGCCAGGTTTGGACCCAATCAATTCTCCCGTGAAAGATGAAACCGCCATGAATCTACTCCGACTGGAATCCCGCATCGACGGTGTTGTGGACTACTTGGCTCGACTGAAGGTCGCCACGTCACGGATCGACACGGCACTTTGGCCAGAGGCCACGCTCCAGAATGATCTTGAGTCCCTGATGACTCGACTTAACAAGATCCCTGATCGAGTGCAGGAGTGGAAGAAATCTTCTGCCCGGTGTGGTGCTGATGTGGCTCTGTCTTTGGTTCGTGTCCACTGCAGGGAGGTGCGACAAGATAAGCTGGCAGCAATCAAGGTCGCCAACACCCAGAAGCATGACTTTCGATCTTTTATGGAGACTTTCATCGCTGCATCCACTCGGATCGCCGAATGCGTCGACCTGGACGAGTTCGTCGAGCCTGCTAGTCCTTCTCCTGCGGAGTGAACAAACTTTTATGCCCTACCTTAAATTTGCCTCGGAATGCCGAGTGGTTTTTGTAACCGTTAAACTCTTTCGGGTTGAATACCCGAGCACTTCGATCTGTGGTCCGGAACCTTTAGGATTTACCTGAACTTGGTTTATTGTTGAATATCTTCATGAATCCTCCGTCGAGTGGAACTCGTTCTTCACCCGAGACAACTTTTGTATTTGTGGCGTAGCTTCGAAGGAGAAGGTAGCAGTCGACCTGCACCTCGTTGTCCTTGCGTGTCGGTGATGGAGTGCACATTGTATTTGTGGCGAAGCTCCTAAGGAGAAGGTGGCAGTAGACCTGCACCTCGTCGTCCTTGCGGAGTGGGATGGAGCGCACGTTGTATTTGTGGTGAAGCTCTCAAGGAGAAGGTGGCAGTCGACCTGCACCTCGTCGTCCTTGTGGATTGAGATGGAGCGCATGTTGTATTTGTGGCGAAGATCCCAAGGAG
>NC_041390.1:512928621-512929126 GCF_002162155.2 Triticum dicoccoides
TCCCAAGGAGAAGGTGGTAGTCGACCTGCACCTCGTCATCCTTGTGGATGGAGATGGAGCGCACATTGTATTTGTGGCAAAGCTCCCAAGAAGAAGGTGGTAGTCGACCTGCACCTCGTCGTCCTTGTGGATTGAGATGTGTTTCGTACTTAGGCGAGTACTGGACTACAACTAAGCCCCCGAGTGGGAGGCTGGCTCCCCACTCGGTAGGATTTCAAATACTTAGGCGAGTACTGGACTGCAGCTAAGCCCTCGAGTGGGAGGGTTGCTCACCACTCGGTAGGATTTTCAAATACTTAGGCGAGTACTGGACTGCAGCTAAGCCCCCGAGTGGGAGGGTCGCTCACCACTCGGTAGGATTTTCGAATACTTAGGCGAGTACTGGACTGCAGCTAAGCCCCCGAGTGGGAGGGTCGCTCACCACTCGGTAGGATTTTCAAATACTTAGGCGAGTACTGGACTGCAGCTAAGCCCCCGAGTGGGAGGGTCGCTCACCACTCGGTAG
>NC_041390.1:512930295-512953756 GCF_002162155.2 Triticum dicoccoides
CGGTAGGATTTTCGAATACTTAGGCGAGTACTGGACTGCAGCTAAGCCCCCGAGTGGGAGGCTGGCTCACCACTCGGTAGGATTTTCAAATACTTAGGCGAAACGGGTTTGCAGCTAAGCCCCCGAGTGGAAGGCTGGCTCACCACTCGGTAGGATTTTCAAATACTTAGGCGAAACGGGTTCGCAGCTAAGCCCCCGAGTGGAAGGCTGGCTCACCACTCGGTAGGAAATTATTTTTACAAACTTAGGCGAAACGGATTCGCAGCTAAGCCACCCGCTGGGGGATTTCCCATGCAAACAAAAACAATAACAATCACTGGGAAAATTATAACGCTCTTGTCTTTGATAAATAAACTACATAAGTTTTTCTTATTACATCTCATCCGAGTGAGAATTCAAGTATAAAAGGGGCGGAGCAGCTCCGCATTCCAGGCTCGTGGCTCATCAATCTGGCGATCGACATTATAAAGGTGGTACGCTCCATTGTGGAGGACTCTGGTGACTATGAAGGGACCTTCCCAAGTAGGAGCAAGTTTGTGTGGTTTCTGTTGATCCACTCAGAGGACCAAGTCTCCTTCTTGGAAGGCTCGACTCTTCACATTTCTGGCATGGAATCAATGCAAGTCTTGCTGATAGATGGTCGATTGGATCATGGCCATTTCTCTTTCTTCTTTCAGGAGGTCGACTGCGTCTTGCCGGGCTTGTTCTGCTTCATCTTCGGAGTAGAGCTCGACTCGGGGTACGTTGTGAAGTAGGTCACTCGGCAAAACTGCTTCGGCCCCGTAGACCAGAAAGAATGGGGTTCTTCCGGTCAATCGGTTCGGGGTTGTCCTCAATCCCCAAAGAACTGATGGAAGCTCATCAACCCATGCACCTGCTGCGTGCTTGAGATCGCGCATCAATCGAGGTTTCAGTCCTTTGAGAATTAAGCCGTTTGCTCTTTCCGCTTGTCCATTCGACTGGGGGGGAGCGACCGAAGCATAGTCGACTCGTGTGCCCTGAGAGGCGCAAAAGGCCCTGAATTTGTCGGAATCGAAGTTTGACCCATTGTCAGTGATGATGCTGTGCGGAACTCCATATCTGAATATCAACTCTCTGATGAAACTGATAGCAGTGCAAGCATCAAGATTCTTGATAGGCTTAGCTTCAATCCATTTGGTGAACTTGTCGACTGCTACTAGCACATGAGTGAAGCCGCTCCTGCCCGTTCTCAGTGGTCCAACCATGTCCAGCCCCCAAACAGCGAAGGGCTAGACGAGTGGAATGGTTTTTAGGACTGACGTGGGCTTGTGCGACATATTGGAGTAATACTGACATCCTTCACATTTGTCGACTATCTCTTTCGCCATTTCATTCGCTCTTGGCCAGTAGAATCCCGCTCAGTATGCTTTAGCCACAATGGTCCGAGAGGACGCATGATGACCACAGGTCCCCGAGTGGATATCATCAAGGATCATCTGACCTTCTTCTGGTGTAATACACTTCTGACTGACTCTAGTCACGCTTTCTCTATACAACTGTCCCTTTATGACTGTAAAGGCCTTGGATCGACGGACGATCTGTCGAGCCTCTTCTTCGTCCTCTAGGAGTTCTTTACTTAGGATGTACGCGATGTACAGTATTGTCCAGTCGAGAGTGATGAACAAGACTTCCATGATCAGGTCGACCACAGTTGGAACTTCAACTTCAGGATTCGTGGCACTTTTTGGCTGCGGGGCCTCTTCAGTGAAGGGATCCTCCTGAACTGATGGTGTGTGGATGTGTTCCAAAAACACATTGCTGGGAATGGCTTCTCTTTTGGAACCTATTTTTGCCAAATCATCAGCTGCTTGATTTTTCAGTCGGGGTATGTGATGAAGTTCTAACCCCTCGAATTTCTTCTCCAGCTTTCTCACTGCATTGCAATAACCAGTCATGGCTGGACTTCTGACGTCCCACTCCTTCATCACCTGATTAACCACCAAATCTGAGTCGCCATAGACCATGAAGCGACAGACGCCGAGTGAAATGGCCATGCGCAACCCATATAAAAGTGCTTCATATTTTGCCTCATTATTGGAGGAATGAAAGTGGATTTGAAGGACATATCTGAGCTTATCTCCTCAGGGGGAGACCAATACTACCCCAGCACCGGAACCATTCAACATTTTAGAACCGTCAAAGAACATGGTCCAATGCTCCGAGTGAACCTGAGTCGGCAGTTGCTGTTCAATCCACTCGGTGACGAAATCTGCTATTACCTGGGACTTGATAGCTTTCTTTGCCTCAAACTTGATATCTAGAGGAAGGAGTTCAATCGCCCATTTTGCCACTCGACCAGTTGCATCTCTGTTGTGCAGGATCTCTGACAACGGAGCGTCGCTGACGACTGTAATTGAATGATCAAAGAAGTAGTGAGCAACCTTCTTTGTGGTCATATAAATCCCATATACAAACTTCTGATAATGAGGATATCTTTGCTTCGATGGGGTCCAAACTTCAGAAATATAATAAACTGGGCGCTGAACTTTGAAGGCTTTTCCTTCTTCTTCCCGCTCGACCGTAAGTACCATACTGACGACTTGTCCCGTGGCCGCGATGTAAAGCAGCAAAGGCTCTTTGCTGATTGGGGCAGCAAGCACCGGCTGGGTGGAGAGCAGAGCTTTGAGCTCTGCAAACGCTGCATCAGCTTCAGGAGTCCACTCGAACTTGTCTGACTTCTTCATCAATCAGTAAAGAGGTAATGCCTTTTCACCGAGACGAGAGATGAGTCGACTTAAAGCGGCCAAGCAACCAGTAAGCTTCTGGACATCATGCACTAGCACAGGACTTTTCATTCGGAGTATAGTACCGACTTTTTCTGGATTGGCGTCGATTCCCCGTTCGGAAACAAGGAAACCGAGTAACTTCCCGCCAGGAACTCCGAATGTGCACTTTGATGGATTAAGCTTGATATCATACCTCCTGAGGTTGGCAAAGGTTTCAGCAAGGTCAGTCAGCAGGTCGGAACCCTTTCGTGACTTGACCACAATATCATCCATGTATGCTTCCACATTCCGACTGATTTGAGTGAGCAAACACTTCTGAATCATCCTCGTGAATGTGGCTCCGGCATTCTTGAGGCCGAATGGCATGGTAACATAACAGAAGCACCCGAACGGAGTGATGAAAGCTGTTTTGATCTCGTCAGGCCCATACAGACGGATCTGATGGTACCCGGAATAGGCGTCTAAAAAAGACAGTCGCTCACATCCCGCAGTCGAGTCGACTATCTGGTCGATGCGGGGGAGAGGAAAATGATCTTTCGGGCAGGCCCGATTGATATGTTTAAAGTCAATGCACATGCGAAGTGACTTGTCCTTGGGGACCATGACAACGTTGGCGAGCCACTCGGAGTGGTAGATCTCTCGGATGAACTCCGCTGCTAAGAGCCGAGCCACCTCCTCACCAATAGCCTTTCTCTTCTGGACGGCGGACCGTCGGAGATGTTCTTTGACATGTTTTACTTTTGAGTCGACTCGTAGGCGGTGCTCAGCCAGTCCCCTGGGAACACCCGGCATGTCAGAAGGCTTCCATGCGAAAATGTCCCAGTTCTCATGAAGGAACTGGATGAGCGCTTCTTCCTATTTGGAGTCGAGTGTTGTTGAGATATGAGTCAGAGCAGCACTGGGATCGGTCGGGTGAATGTGAGCCGACTTCGTTTCGCCAGACGACTGAAAAGTCGATTCTGTAGCGGGCTTCTTGGCTCGCAACAAATCACTCGGGTCTGCAGTCTTCTGGTATTCCTGCAGCTCCACCACTGCCATCTGAGCATCAGCGATCTTTGAACCTTTGTGAAAACACTCTTCTGCTTTCTTCCGATTGCCCGTAACAGTGATCACACCTTTGGGACCAGGCATCTTCAATTTGAGATACACATAACATGGTCGAGCCATGAAGCGTGCATAAGCCGGCCTGCCCAAAATAGCGTGATAAGCACTCTGGAAATCTACAACTTCGAACGTCAAGTTTTCTTTGCGGTAATTCTTGGAATCACCAAAAACCACATCAAGAGCAATCTGGCCGAGTGACTCAGCCTTCTTCCCAGGAATGACTCCATGGAAACTTATGTTGCTGGTACTGAGTCTGGACATCAGAATGCCCATACCTTTCAGCGTCTCAGCATACAGTATGTTCAAACCACTGCCGCCATCCATCAAGACTTTGGTCAGTCGAGTGCCTTCGACAACTGGGTCGACCACCAAAGCTTGCCTCCCAGGGGTGGCAATGTGCATTGGGTGATCGGACTGGTCGAATGTGATGGCAGTCTGAGACCACTTCAGATAACTGGGTGTTGCCGGAGCAACCATATTCACCTCGCGGTTGATAACTTTTAGTCGACTTTTGCTTTCAACATCAACAAAAATCATCAGGGTGGAATTGACCTGGGGGTATCCATCATCACTGTCTTCCTTGTCCTCAACTTTGTCCGACTCCTTTTCCTTATCATTGGGCTGCTTGCCCTGGAACTGCTGGATCAAGAGCCGGCACTGTCGAGTGGTATGTTTCGGGTAAATAAACTTACCCTCTTCATCTTTCTTGGTGTGGGTGTGACATGGCAAATCCAACACATCATTTCCGTCTTGGTCTTTAACTTTCTTGGGGTTCCAAGGTCCTTTGGGTTTCCCCTTAAATTTTCCTTGAGTTACAGCCAAGGCTTCCCCAGGAGCAGCTGGCTCGGCTTTTCGCTTCTGTTTCCAATTGGAATTTCCTCCGGTTTCTTGAGCGACTGACTTGAGCTTGCCACTCCTGAGTCAATCCTCATCTTCACTATTAGCATACTTGGTGGCAATCTCCATCATCCGATTCAGAGACATATCTCCGGTTTGACCGAATTTCAGATTCAGTTCTCTGTACTTGACGCCTTCTTTGAAGGCACAGACTGCTTGGTGGTCAGGCACATTCTCTACCGTGTGATGTAACATGATCCATCTCTGGATGTAATCCCTCAAAGTTTCATTCGGCTTCTGCACGCAAGACCGCAGTTCCGTCAGCCCTGCCGGTCGCTTGCATGTTCCTTCAAATGTGGTGACAAACACTCGGGCGAGATCTTCCCAAGTGTAAATGTTGCTGGGTGCTAACTGATTCAGCCACACTCTGGCCAAGCCCTCCAACATGAGAGGCAGGTGCTTCATGGCCACTTCATCATTGCCACCGCCAATCTGGACGGCCACTTGGTAGTCTTGAAGCCAAGTATCGGGCTTGGACTCACCAGTGAACTTACTGACTCCAGTCGCCAACCTGAAGTTGGGAGGAATCACAGCGGCCCTGATGGCTCTACTAAAGCACTCTGGCCCTGAAACATGTACTCTCCTGCTGGTAGGTGCATCTCCGTCGTGACCTTGAACGAGAATGGATCTCGCATCAAAGCCTGGTTCCCTGGGGTCGACTGGAATCCTTCGCCCAACACTATGAGGGCGCCTGTCATCCTGCTGTCGAGGCACATACGACCCGCTCCTCGGGGGAGGGGTGGGCACTCGACGTCGATCGTCACGATCGAATAGGTGATCATACTGCTCACGATTCCCGTACTGATTACGCCGGTCCCCACGTCCCTCATTCCTCGGGGGCGATCTTGGGCTATGAGCCGACTGGACTATGTCTACAGCAACGAATCTGCTATGAATCCTGTTCCGCGACTGAGAAAAGCGGAATGGTCTCCTGCTGCCCGGAATAACGCTCTGATCTGCAACAAGCCTCTGCCAGACTCCGACTGGGAAGGCTGAATCGACTCTGCTATACGGGCTGCAGCTGCTAAATTCTGAATCGGAGTTCGATATACCTACGGGGGTGGAAAGAGCTGACGTCGACTGGATTCTGGAACCCGTTGTCACGCACGCTCGTCGAGTGCTCGCTGGAGGTTCTCCAGTCGAGTGCGCTCGGCCAAGTTTGCCAGGCGCGCGTCCTCCAAGGCACGAGCCTCGGGGGTTTCTCCAACGATAGGAGTGTGCAGTGCATCCATGTTCCGGCGATGAAGTTCTTCTCTCTGCAGCAACGTGAGAGGCTCGGGGAGATATTCCTCATGGGGACGCGACGGGTCGCCTCCACCTGCGCCTCCGTCGGTGCGGGGAAAATCGAGAGGACTGGGCGGTCCATCGACCATCAGAACCTCCGCCACCGGATCACTGCTATCGCACTCGGATGCGGTCTCTGCGGAGCCAGTCGACAGGTCGAACAGGACGTAGAGGGATTCGTCGGGCTCGATCGCCGCGACTTGAGGGGTGGCCGACTGGCGTGCCACCGCGTGTCTCACCCACCGCTGAAGTCTCGACCGACCGGAGCGCTTACACCGGTGGGAAACAGGGAGGGAGGACAACACAGGAGCCGACCGATAGTGGGTCGACGGTTGCCACAAGAGGACGCCGCGGACGCACGCGCGAAAGTGCGTTGCCCCACGGACAGGGAGTGCGTCCACGTCGAGCGGAGCCTCCTGAAGCCAAGCAGAGTCGTCGGCGATGAACATGAGCACGCCGAGACGGATCTCGCGGCCCTCCACCAAAACTCCGCCAGAAACCATGATGATTTGGATCGGAAAAGATCACAACTCCTCCAACAAATCGCTAAAACACCTGCCCCACGGTGGGCGCCAACTGTCGTGGTTCTAAGTCTGACAGTAATGTAGGGGGGTAGGTATGGAGAGGCAAGATCTTAGCTACGGAGTAGTTGTAAGCACATGAGGTATACGGGTTCAGGCTCTTCTCGGAGGAAGTAATAGCCCTATGTCTCGGAGCCCGGTGGTGGTCGACTGGATTATGTGTGTATGAATTACAGGGGTGCGAACCCTTTACACTGAGGAGGGGGTGGCTTATATAGAGTTCGTCGGACCCCTCCGGCCCTCAGTTGTGCAGAGTTTTAAACACATTAAGGTCGGGCGTTACTGGTAACGCCCCTAATAAAGTGCTATGATGACCATAAAAGCTATTTAATAACCGACCGTTAGCGTGCGGAGTGCCTTTAGGTCTCCTGGCCGTCGAGTGGTTGGATCTTGGTCGAGTGATTGCTTCTTGGTCGAGTGTCTTCAAGTCTGTCGAGTGGAGCACCTCCAAGTCGATTGAAAGGTGATTTCTTCTAGAGATGTCCTTGGGTAGGGTAGTTGGGACAGGTCCATGACCCTACCCTAGGTACATAGCTTCATCAATATGGGCGATGGAAGGGGAGCTACAGATGTTGTACTTCGTAACCATCAGGGGGGGCGATGTCAAGTGTCTCTCTCTTATTTTGATCATGTGCGTGATGCTCCTTCGGCGAAGGGGTTAGCTCTAAAAAATGGAATGATACTTGCAGACGAACTGGATACTCACTAGTTGTTTTTTAATCTGATTACCTAGAGCTTATTAATGCTTGCAATGGGTTAGCTAAAATACCTAGTCCATATACAATTATCCTTGTTGATTGCTTCCATATAGCTTAGAGGATTGGATCAGTCTATTTTGTTCATTGCCCAATGAGGCAAACATGGTGGCACACTCTTTAGCAAGAAAGTCCTTTGATTACCAAGTTGTTATTTCTTGGAGTGATGAACCTCTTCTGGTTTTCTCTTATCCAAACTGGTTAAAGATGTAACTATTATTTGAGTTTAATAAAGTGTTCCACAAGTTAAAAAACACTAAGGGCCTGACCCTACAAAAGATACCAAGAGCATGCAAGTAAAAGAAAAACACTAAGGGCGTGTTTGATTGTCTATAATTATTTTGGCCTTCTTGCATTTGTGGTCCCATAGGGCCAGGTTGAGGTAATACATGCTATAAACCATGTTTTGCGTTTTGTTTGAATGCATGTATTGTATTATGAAGTCGTTCGATACATGATGTTTGGTTGACTGCCCTTGAGGGTTATGGATGTGAAGATGCAAAAACATGGCATTTGGTTGCTCTTGACCTATTTTTTGTGCTTATCCTTCTCATTAGTGGTGATCTTATCACATACTAGATGACCCGTTGCATCCTTGGCACAAAGACCAATTGCAATCAAGAAGCTAAGCAACCTATGAACAACCTGTTTTATGAATTACTTACAAAGAGGATAAAAATGAATTGCAACCGAGAAGGTTAGTCAACAATTCGAAGGATGTTTTCCCCGTGTTATATGCAAATGACTATTTTCGTACCGCATTTGTATTTGCCTTGTATTTAACTCTTATAAGTTTTTTGGTTACACCGTTGGCGCAAAAAACAAATGACATCACTGTGACTTCCGCGGCAAAAATGATAGAATACATATGAACTACACATGCAACATGCATTTTTACACGGGAGAAATATAAACAAAAGTAGTTTCGTAAAAGCTAACATATCCCACATTGGCAAAATAGCCAACTTAGACCACTCCTCACCGACGTCCATTCCTTTTATTTATTTTTGATTGAAGGGGCCACACGGCGCCTGATAACCCACAAGTATAGGGGATCAATTGTATCTTTTTCGATAAATAAGAGTGTCGAACTCAACGAGGAGCTAAAGGTAGAATATATGTTCTCTTCAAGTTCTATCGACCATTGATACAACTCTGCACACTTAACGTTCGCTTTACCTAGAACAAGTATGAAACTAAAAGTACTTTGTAGGTGCAATGCTAGAGTTACTTTGCAAGAATAAAACTGGGAGTACTTTGCGAGATAATAAAAGTTAGTTATTTAGGCCGTGTTCGGCAGCCCTCCGCTCCGCGGCTCTGCTCCTGGAGCGGCCGGAGCGGAGCGGCCGGAGCGGAGCGGCCCGCAGTGCATTTTCCTGGAGTTGGAAAACTGGCGCTCCGTCCGCTCCCCGTATTATACGGAGCTGGAGAGCTGCCGAACAGGGCCTTAGTATAGAGCTTTATGTAACACAAGAGAAGGATTTTGTCCATAGGCAATCGATAACTAGACCGGTAATCATTATTGCAATTTTATATAAGGGAGGGGCATGAGCTAACATGCTTTCTGTACTTGGATCATATGCACCTATGACTGGAACTCTAGCAAACATCCGCAACTACTAAAGACCAGTAAGGTAAAACCCAATCATAGCATTAAGTAACAAGTCCTCTTTACCCCCATACGCAACAACCCCCTTACTCAGATATAAGCTTATGTCACTCTCACCACCCACTACAAGTGAATTATGAACGTATTGCACACTACTGGAATCAGCTTCTTTGTCGTCCACCATGGCAGACGGTAAAGGCATAGATTTCGGACGGCAAACTGTCCGTCTGAATAGGTGCCAGCAAAGGTCTTATTTGTTGTCCGCTTCTTAGAAACGGACGACAAAGGATTGTGATGTCCACCATCTGAGGCCAGTAGACGGCAAAGACAACAGACGGTAGTGGGGTGGGGTCAGAGCCGTTAGGGGGTTAACGGCGCTCTTTGTCGTCCGCCAACGGACGGCACAGAGTCAAAGCTCTTTGTCGTTCGCTGACAGACGGTAAAGAGCTCAGTTAGGCCAACACTGGGAAGCTACCACATGGCCAGCTATGCTGTCTGCCAGCAGACGACAAACTGACCAAATAGGCAGCCAATGTTCCCAGTTTCTATAGGTAGTTGCCAAGTGTCCTTTTTGCCGTCTGCTAGCAGACGGCAAAGAGGCTACATATCCCCTGTTTTTATTTATATCCATTTAATTTCACTGGAATTCACACATAGATATACATATATATATATTTTTCACAGGCACAACGGACATATGATGTATAGGAACAGGGAAACAAGCACTCCATCCATGCAAGCTTCCATATAGTGAATTAAATCTACAAAATGGTAAACAAGAAAGTTAGAAGAAGAAGAAGAAAACTAGAAGAAGAAGAAGAAGAAGAAGGAGAAGAAGGAGAAGAAGAAGACTAGAAGAAGAAGAAGAAGTAGAACTTCTTCTTCTTCTTCTAGTCTTCTTCTTCTCCTTCTTCTTCTTCTTTTCTTCCTATTCCTTCTTTTCTTCCTCTTCCTTGATTTTCTTCATCTTATTATGTCATTTGTGGGCTAAGTAGGCTAAATTATGTCATAAATGGACTAAATAGGCTAAATAAAAAGAAAAATGGCATTTCTGAGCTAACGTTGCAAATTATGCCATTTTTGACCTAACTAAGCTTATTGTGTCATTTTAGAGGACAGCGAGCTAAGTATATGACATTTATGAGGTTAACAAGGTTATGATGCCATTTATGAATAAAAACAAGTAAGAGAAGGAAAAGAAGAAGAATAAGAAGAAGAATAAGGAGGAGGAGGAGGAGGAGGAGGAGAGAAGAAGACTAGAAGAAGAAGAAGAACTTCCTATTCCTTCTTTTATTCCTCTTCCTTGATTTTCTTCATCTTATTATGTCATTTATGGACTAAATAGGCTAAATTATGTCATAAATGGACTAAATAGGCTAAATAAGAAGAAAAATGCCATTTTTGAGCTAACGTAGCAAATCATGCCATTTTTGACCTAGCTAAGCTTATTGTGTCATTTTAGAGGACAACAAGCTAAGTATATGACATTTATGAGGTTAGCAAGGTAAAGATGCCATTTATGAATAACAACAAGTAAGAGGAGGAAAAGAATAAGAAGAGGTTAACAAGGTTATGATGCCATTTTCTTCTTCTTCTTTTCTTCCTATTCCTTCTTTCCATCCTCTTCCTTGATTTTCTTCATCTTATTATGTCATTTGTGGACTAAATAGGCTAAATTATGTCAAAAATGGACTAAACAGGCTAAATAAGAAGAAAAATATCGTTATCACGGAGGTGTAGGAATGGTCGGGGCTGCGCCAGTGGCATACGGAGGTGAAGGACCGGTCGGGGTTCCGGCATTGGCAGACGCAGAAGGATTGGTCGATGCTTGTCGGGAGCCACGCTGAACCAAAGATCATTTCCAATAATGTCTCATTAGCATGATGCAAACTGAAATGTGAATAGTAGTAACTAAGGACCATTCAAATCAAACTCACCGTGGTCGCCAGAGCAATCTAGGGCATCAACGGAGGGGCCTGACCGTTTTTCTCGCACATGGTCTGCACATTTGGTTCTCACGAGTCAGTCATATTAGTTAGTAATGCGAACATTACGTGCATGATTGGGCTAATATGCACGAGAAACGTACCACGATGAGCTCGTATAGGGCCCGGTTAGACGCCTCGTTCCGGTTCCTCTCCTCCTCCAACAGCTTAGCCGTCCTCTCCTCCATCTCCCTCTCCCTCTCCACCGCCTCCCTTTTTGCCTCCTCCAAAAGCGCTTGGGTCTTCAATCTCTCTTTCTCAACCAATGCCTGCAACACAGCACTCCTCGTTAGCATTGTAATCATCGACGGATGCACACACAATATAATGGAGGAAAGGTGAGAGAGTTCGTATAACTAACCACCATGGCGAGCTCCGCGGGCCGTGCACGAGGCGTTATCTCAGGATCGGAGCTACTCAGGCCCTTCTTGATTTACGGGAGAGTCTTAGGACAACGTATCAGTCCATCACCAATGGCTTGAGAGCCATGGGACCTCCCGCCACCAGATATCATCACCAGCTCTGTATTAAAAGGATCCTGGCTTGGGTTAAAGTCCTCCCCTTTCCTTGCCTTCCCCTCGTCTCTGTACTTTACAAGCTTGTGGTGGGAGGAGATGTTGGTGAAGCTCTCTGGATGATCTAGGTCAGACTCCGTGAATGGCTTGGCCTTCTTGTACGGGGCCATATGGGCCATGCCATAGAGGTCGAACAGACTTGGCACATGCTTCTTGTGGTGGTGCGCCTGAGAGAGAGGAACAAAATATTAGTTAAGGGCTCAAGCTAGCATGAAGAATGATATTCCTATGTAAATAGGTCATTTTGGAGCTAAGAGAGGTTATTATGTCATTTTTGAGGAAAATAAGCTAAGTTTAGGTCATTTTCGAGGTAACCAAGATTATTATGCCATTTTTGACCAACATATGCTAATTATGTCATTATTAAGCTATCCAAGGTAGTCATGCCATTTTTTAGCTAACTATAACATATTTAGGCATTCTATAGAGCTATCTAAGGTTATTATGTCATTTTAGAGCTAATTATGTCATGAATGAAGTAGCTAAGATTAGTTTAGGTCGTTATTGAGTTATCGAAGGTAGTTATGCCATTTTTTAACTAACTAAAGCATATTAAGTAATTTTATAGAGCTATCTAAAGGTTATTATGTCATTTTAGAGCTAAATATGTCATAAATGAACTATCCAAGGTAGTTATGCCTTTTTAACTAACTAAGCATATTAAGTCATTTTGGAAGGGATAAATGCTACCATGAAGAATGAAATTGCATGAATCATGTAGCAAACCACATACCCAGTTATCCTCGTACTCAAATAGGTTGGAGCTCCCTTGATGGTGTGGCATACCTTCCATTTGGTCGCGCTTATCCTTGGCCCTTTGGTGTTCGACTAGCCATTGGGGAGAGGACCACGCATCCACCAACGCCTCCCAACAGTCCATCTTATCCACACACCATCTTGGGGGCACCTAAGTGAGTCAAGAGAAATTTCAGCGCTACGCCTACGAATCAAATAAAGCAAACTAAGTTCAAGGCCTTAAGAATAGGTAATTACCTGCATGTACTTCTCCTTACTCAGAAACTTGCCGCGACACTTCTTCTTGCCCCTCCTAATACCCTTCAAGGCGTAGTAGTCTCGAACGGCCTGCACCCGAGCCTCGTGCCGTAAGTTCTGAAGTAGGCGCTTGCACTCGGTTTTGACAACCATACACACGGCCTCCTGATAACCCACAAGTATAGGGGATCGTAACAGTTTTCGATGGTAGAGTATTCAACCCGAATTTATTGATTCGACACAAGGGGAGCCAAAGAATATTCTAAAGTATTAGCAGCTGAGTTGTCAATTCAACCACACCTGGAAACTTAATATCTGCAGCAAAGTGTTTAGTAGCAAAGTAATATGATAGTAGTGGTAACGGTGGCAAAAGGTAATGGTAGCAAAAGTAATATTTTGGGGTTTTCTGGTGATTGTAACAATAGCAACGGAAAAGTAAATAAGCGAAGACAATATAGGAAAAGCTCATAGGCATTGGATCGGTGATGGAGAATTATGCCGGATGCGATCGATCATGTAACAGTCATAACCTAGGGTGACACAGAACTAGCTCAAATTCATCAATGTAATGTAGGCATGTATTCCGAATATAGTCATACGTGCTTATGGAAAAGAACTTGCATGACATCTTTTGTCCTACCCTCCCGTGGCAGCGGGGTCCTAATGGAAACTAAGGGATATTAAGGCCTCCTTTTAATAGAGTATCGGACCAAAGCATTAACACATAGTGAATACATGAACTCCTCAAACTACGGTCATCACCGGTAAGTATCCCGATTATTGTCACTTAGGGGTTAACGGATCATAACACATAATAGGTGACTATAGACTTGCAAGATAGGATCAAGAACTCTCATATATTGATGAAAACATAATAGGTTCAGATCTGAAATCATGGCACTCGGGCCCTAGTGACAAGCATTAAGCATAGCAAAGTCATAGCAACATCAATCTCAGAACATAGTGGATACTAGGGATCAAACCCTAACAAAACTAACTCGATTACATGATAAATCTCATCCAACCCATCACCGTCCAGCAAGCCTACGATGGAATTACTCACACACGGCGGTGAGCATCATGAAATTGGTGATGGAGGAAGGTTGATGATGACGATGGCGACGGATTCCCCTCTCCGGAGCCCCGAACGGACTCCAGATCACCCCTCCTAAGAGAGTTTAGGGCTTGGTGGCGGCTCTGTATCGTAAAACGCGATGAATCCTTCTCCCTGATTTTTTTCTCCCCGAAAGTGAATATATGGAGTCAGGGTTGAGGTCGGTGGAGCATCAGGGGGCCCACGAGGCAGGGGGGCGCGCCCAGGGGGGTAGGCATGCCCCCACCCTCATGGACAGGTGGAGGCCCCCTTGACGTGGATCTTTCTTCTAGTATTTTTTATATATTCCAAAATAATTCTCCGTTGATTTTCAAGTCATTCCGAGAACTTTTATTTCTGCACAAAAATAACATCATGGCAATTCTGCTGAAAACAGCGTCAGTCCGGGTTAGTTCCATTCAAATCATGCAAGTTAGAGTCCAAAACAAGGGCAAAAGTGTTTGGAAAAGTAGATACGACAGAGACGTATCAACTCCCCCAAGCTTAAACCTTTGCTTGTCCTCAAGCAATTTAGTTGATAAACTGAAAGTGATAAAGAAAAACTTTTACAAACTCTGTTTGCTCTTGTTGTTGTAAATATGTAAAGCCAGCATTCAGGTTTTCAGCAAAGATTATGAACTAACCATATTCACAATAACACTTAGGTCTCATGTTTACTCATATCAATGACATAATCAACTAGTGAGCAATAATAATAAATCTCGGATGACAACGCTTTCTCAAAATAATCATGATATGATATGAAAAGATGGTATCTCGCTAGCCCTTTCTGAGACCGCAAAACATAAATGCAGAGCACCTTTAAAGATCAAGGACTGACTAGACATTGTAATTCATGGTAAAAGAGATCCAGTCAAGTCATACTCAATGTAAACTAACAGTAATGGATGAAAATGAGAGCGGTGCTCTCCAGCTGGTGCTTTTAAAAAAAGAGGATGATGACTCAACATAAAAGTAAATGGTTAGGCCCTTCGCAGAGGGAAGCAGGGATTTGTAGAGGTGCCAGAGCTCGGTTTTGAAACAGATATGAATAATATTTTAAGCGGTATACTTTCATTGTCAACATAACAACCGAGAGATCTCGATATCTTCCATGCTACACACATTATAGGCGGTTCCCAAATAGAATGTTAAAGCTTATACTCCCCCTCCACCAACAAGCATCAATCCATGGCTTGCTCGAAACAACGAGTGCCTCCAACTAACAAGAGTCCCGGGGGAGTTTTGTTTGCAGTTATTTTGATTTGATTTGCATAAAGCATGGGACTGGGCATCCCGATGACTAGCCATTTTCTCGTGAGTGAGGAGCGGATTCCACTCCTCTTGAGAATAACCCGCATAGCATGGAAGATACAGACAACCCTAATTGATACATGAGCTATTCAAGCATACAAAACAGAATGTTTATTTGAAGGTTTAGAGTTTGGCACATACAAATTTACTTGGAACGGCAGGTAGACACCGTATATAGGTAGTTATGGTGGAGTCATATGGAATAAATTTGGGGTTTATGGAGTTGGATGCACAAGCAGTATTCCCGCTTAGTACAGGTGAAGGCTAGAAAAAGACTGGGAAGCGATCAGCTAGAGAGCGACAACAGTCATGAACATGCATTAAGATTAATCAACACCGAATGCAAGCATGAGTAGGATATAATGCACCATGAACATAAATAACGTAGAGGCTATGTTGATTTTGTTTCAACTACATGCGTGAACATGTGCCAAGTCAAGCCACTCGAATCGTTCAAAAGAGGATACCACCCTATCATACCACATCACAACCATTTTAATAGCATGTTGGCACGCAAGGTAAACCATTATAAGCTCCTAGCTAATTAAGCATGGCATAAGCAACTACAATCTCTAATTGTCATTGCAAACATGTTTGTTCATAATAGGCTGAATCAAGAACGATGAACTAATCATATTTACAAAAACAAGAGAGGTCGAGTTCATACTAGCTTTTCTCATCTCAATAAGTTCATCATATAATCATCATTATTGCCTTTCACTTGCATGACCGAATAGTGTGGAAAATAATAATAGTACACGTGCATTGGACTAAGCTGGAATCTGCAAGCATTCAATTCAAGAGAGAAGACAAGGTAATATGGGCTCTTTGTTAGATCAACAACAATGCATATAAGAGCCACTCAACATTTTCATTATGGTCTTCTCCTCTCGACCCCCAAAGAACAAGGAAAGAAATAAAACTATTTACACGGGAAAGCTCCCAACAAGCAAAAGAAGAATGAGAAATATTTTTGGGTTTTCTTTTTAATTACTACTACAGCATGAAAAGTAAACTAGCTAAAAAGCTACAACTAATTTTTTTGTTTTTATTAAGGTTTATCAAACACACAAGAAGAAAGCATAAAAAGTAAAATAAACTAGCATGGATATTATAATGAAAAAGTATGAGCACCGACAACTAGCATGAGTGTGTGAACATGAATGTAATGTCGGTGAGAAATACATACTCCCCCAAGCTTAGGCTTTTGGCCTAAGTTGGTCTATGGCCACGGCTGGCCTGGCGGATATCCAAAGTTGTAGTTGGGGTCGTACTGAGATGCAGCGACAATTGCCTGATGAGCTGCAGCTTGGAGGCGAGCTATCTCTGCCCTCCTCTCATACTCGGTCGCCTCCTCCCTGGTTATAAAACATCGCCCCTTTGCCTGAAAGTCAAAGAAAGTAGGAGCAGGGAGGGCGATGTGATAGGTGCGTCGTCCGTCAAACATTAGTCGGCACTCGAGGAACTGATCTTTCCTCTCAACAAACTGATGATGATCCATAGGCTCATAATCTAAATAAGAAGGAGGCAACTCAATATCATCTCCACGTATGGGTATCTCAAGAAAGTTAGCTATACGAGTTGCATAAATTCCACCAAAGAAATCTCCATGAAGGCGATTATTATGCAACCTACGTGCAACAATGACTCCCAAATTATAATGTTTATCTCCTAATACAGCACTCCTGAGAACACTGAGATTAGGGAAACACATGTGACATGCTTCATCCTTACCATTGATGCACCTACCTTTGAAGAGAGCAAAATAATGTATAGCAGGAAAATGAATGCTCCCTATGGTAGCTTGTGTTATATCCCTAGACTCTCCCACAGTTATATTAGCAAGAAAATCTCTAAATTCAAATTTGCGAGGTTCACTAACATCACCTCACTGAGGGAGTTTACAAGCAGTGTTAAAATCTTCTAAGTCCATGGTATAAGATTTATCATAAAGATCAAAGAGGACAGTTTGAGAATTGCGTGATGATGAGAATTTAAACCTTCTCACAAATGAGTCCATTAAGTAGAGGTATTGACGACACTTATCTACCTCAAAGCTCTCCAGATCAGCATTACACACATATGCATCAAATTCCTCTTTAATTCTTGCTTGGATCATGAAATCCTCTGACGGCCATTCACAAGGCCGCACTTGAGCGTCTCTTGGCGGTTCCACGTCCGCATCACATATTGCGGGCCTGGGTCCTTGCTTCCTTGAAGAACCACCTTGGTATATTTTCCTAAACATATTTTTTCCTTTGAAAAATTTCTGAAATTTTTAGTAACTTCAAAATAAAAGTGAAGCAAACTCAACAATATTGATAGCAACTACTCCTACAAGTGCCTAGAGGCAATATCATGCATTAAAACTACTTTTGACCATATAAATTTGACATGCAAGCTTAAGAACATGGTCACCTAAGCAACAAAAAATTGCAATGAATAAAGCACTAGAACAAAAACTAATTGGACCATTGGAGGAGTCACATACCAAGGAACAATCCCCCATAGCAGTATTGTGAATGGAGCTTTGAGCAAGGAGATCGAAAATGGTAGCAAAATGAGCTTGCACTCGGGTTTGAGCTGGTTGGTGATTTTTGTGGGAGGAAGAAGGAGTGTGTGGTAGCTGGAATAAGTGGATGGGAGCCACCATGGGCCCACGAGGCAGGGTGTGGGCGCGCCCTGGACCCTCGTGGCCAGGTGCTTGCTCCCCCTGCTGTGTTCTCAGTGCCAGATATTCTCAAATATTCTAGAAAAATCATATTTAATTTTCAAGGAATTTGGAGAACTTTTATTTTCGAGATATTTTTTATTGCATTGATAATTCAGAAAACAGACAAAAAAAAATACTATTTTTGCTTTATTTAATATAAATAACAGAAAGTAAAAGGAGGGTACAGAGAGTTGTGTTTTCTAACTTCATCCATCTCATGCTATTCAAAAGGAATCCACTAACAAGGTTGATCAGATCTTGTTAACAAACTCATTTCGAGTAACATGGAACCGGAGAAATTTCGAATAACACTATGTTACCTCAACGGGGATATGCATGTCCCCAACAATAAGAATATCATATTTCTTCTTGACGGTAGGAAGAGGAAATTCAAAACCTCCAATAGTAATTGTTGAAAATTTTCCAATAGAATTGATACTGTGGACTTGAGGTTGTTTCCTCGGAAAGTGTACCGTATGCTCATTACCATTAACATGAAAAGTGACATTGCCTTTGGTGTAATCAATAATAGCCCCTGCAGTATTCAAAAAGGGTCTTCCCAGAATAATAGACATACTATCACCCTCGGGAATATCAAGAATAATAAAGTCCATTAAAATAGTAACGTTTGCAACCACAATAGGCACATCCTCACAAATACCGACAGGTATAGCAGTTGATTTATCAGCCATTTGCAAAGTTATTTCAGTAGGTGTCAACTTAGTCAAATCGAGGCTACGATATAATGAGAGAAGCATAACACTAACACCGGCTCCAAGATCACATAAAGCAGTTTTAACATAGTTTTTTTAATGGAGCATGGTATAGTTGGTACTCCTGGATCTCCAAGTTTCTTTGTTATTCCACCCATAAAAGTGTAATTAGCAAGCATGGTGGAAATTTCAGCTTCCGGTATCTTTCTCTTATTAGTAACAATATCTTTCATATATTTAGCATAAGGATTCATTTTAAGCATATCAGTCAAACACATACGCAAAAAGATAGGTCTAACCATTTCAGCAAAGCGCTCAAAATCCTCATCATCCTTTTTCTTGGATGGTTTAGGAGGAAAGGGCATGGGTTTCTGAACCCATGGTTCTCTTTCTTTACTGTGCTTCCTAGCAACAAAGTATCTCTTATCATAAAGTTGATTCTTTGATTGTGGGTTATGAAGATCAACAGAAGGTTCAATCTCTACATCATTATTATTGCTAGGTTGAGCATCAACATGAACATCATCATTGACATTATCACTAGGTTCATGTTCATTGCCAGATTGTGTTCCAGCATCAGAAATAGAAATATCATTGGGATTCTCAGGTGTGTCAACAACATGTTCACTAGAAGCATGCAAAGTCCTATCATTTTTCTTTTTCTTCCTCTTAGAAGGACTAGGTGCATCAACATTAGTTCTTCGAGAATCTTTCTCAGTTCTCTTGGGGTGGCCCTCAGGATACAAAGGTTCCTGAGTCATTTTACCCCCTCTAGTCATAACTCTAACAACATTATCATTTTTCTTACTATTCAATTCATTGAGCAAATCATTCTGAGCTTTAAGTACTTGTTCTACTTGAGTGGTAACCATAGAAGCATGTTTACTAATAAGTTTAAGTTCACCTTTAACATTAGCCATATAATCACTCAAGTGTTCAATCATATAAGCATTATGTTTCAATTGTCTACCAACATAAGCATTAAAATCTTCTTGCTTAACCATAAAGTTATTGAATTCATCCAAACATTGGCTAGCAAACTTAGCAGGAGGGATTTCAGCTTTATCATATCTATAGAGAGAATTTACCTTTACTACCTGTGTCGGGTTATCGAGACCGTGTGTTTCTTCAATAGGTGATGAATTAAGACCATGTATTTCTTCAACAGGAGGTAAATTCTTAACATCTTCAGCTTTTATACCTTTTTCTTTCATAGATTTCTTTGCCTCTTGCATATCTTCGGGACTCAGAAATAGAATACCCCTTTTCTTTGGAGTTGGCTTAGGAGTTGGTTCAGGAAGTGCCCAATTATTCTCATTAGTCAACATGTTATTCAATAGAATTTCAGCTTGATCGACCATTCTTTCCCTACAACCATCACAACTATCCAGGTAATCTCTGGAAGCATTGGTTAGTCCATTTTAAAAGATATCAAGTATTTCATTCTTCTTGAGAGGGTGATCAGGCAAAGCATTAAGTAATCGGAGAAGCCTCCCCCAAGCTCGTGGGAGACTCTCTTCTTCAATTTGCACAAAATTATATATCTCCCTTAAAGCAGCTTGTTTATTATGAGCGGGGAAATATTTAGTAGAGAAGTAGTAAATCATATCCTGGGGACTACGCACACAACCAGGATCAAGAGAATTAAACCATATCTTAGCATCACCCTTTAATGAGAATAACAATAATTTAAGGATATAATAGTAGCGAGTTTTCTCATCATTAGTGAACAGGGTAGCTCTATCATTTAATTTAGTAAGATGTGCCACAACAGTTTCAGATTCATAGCCATAGAAAGGATCAGATTCAACCAAAGTAATTAACTCAGGATCAACAGAGAAATCATAATACTTATCAGTAATAAAGATAGGTGAAGTAGCATAAGCAGGATCATATTTCATTCTAGCATTCAGAGTTTTTTCTTTCAGCTTAGCTAATAATTTCTTAGGATCACTTCTATCATTGCAGGCAAGAAATTCTCTAGCAGTTTCTTCATCCATAACATAACCTTCAGGAACAACAGGTAATTCATATCTAGGGGAGAATCTTCATCATCACTTTCATTAATATTATCAGTTTCAATAATTTCATTCTCTCTAGCCCTAGCAAGTTGTTCATCATGAAATTCAACAAGTGGCACAGTGGTATCAAGCATAGAAGTAGTTTCATCATAAGTATCATGCATAGCAGAAGTGGCATCATCAATAAAATGCGACATATCAGAATGAATAGAAGAAGCAGGTTTATGTGTCACAAGCTTACTCAAAACAGAAGGTGAATCAAGTGCACAGCTAGATGGCAGTTCCTTACCTCCCCTAGTAGTTGAGGGAAAAATCTTGGTTCTTTGATCTTTCAAGTTCTTCATAATGATAAGCAGATATAAATCCCAAGTGACTCAAAGAATATAGCTATGCTCCCTGGCAATGGCGCCAGAAAATGTTCTTGATAACCCACAAGTATAGGGGATCGTAACAGTTTTCGAAGGTAGAGTATTCAACCCAAATTTATTGATTCGACACAAGGGGAGCCAAAGAATATTCTCAAGTATTAGCAGCTGAGTTGTCAATTCAACCACACCTGGAAACTTAATATTTGCAGCAAAGTGTTTAGTAGCAAAGTAATATGATAGTAGTGGTAACGGTGGCAAAAGGTAATGGTAGCAAAAGTAATATTTTTGGGTTTTGTAGTGATTGTAACAATAGCAACGGAAAAGTAAATAAGCGAAGAACAATATAGGAAAAGCTCGTAGGCATTGGATCGGTGATGGAGAATTATGCCGGATGCGATCGATCATGTAACAGTCAAAACCTAGGGTGACACAGAACTAGCTCCAGTTCATTAATGTAATGTAGGCATGTATTCTGAATATAGTCATACTTGCTTATGGAAAAGAACTTGCATGACATCTTTTATCCTACCCTCCCGTGGCAGCGGGGTCCTAATGGAAACTAAGGGATATTAAGGCCTCCTTTTAATAGAGTACTGGACCAAAGCATTAACACACAGTGAATACATGAACTCCTCAAACTACGGCCATCACCGGTAAGTATCCCGATTATTGTCACTTGGGGTTAATGGATCATAACACATAATAGGTGACTATAGACTTGCAAGATACGATCAAGAACTCTCATATATTGGTGAAAACATAATAGGTTCAGATCTAAAGTCATGGCACTCGGGCCCTAGTGACAAGCATTAAGCATAACAAAGTCATAGCAGCATCAATCTCATAACATAGTGGATACTAGGGATCAAACCCTAACAAAACTAACTTGATTACATGATAAATCTCATCCAACCCATCACCGTCCAGCAAGCCTACAATGGAATTACTCACACACGACGGTGAGCATCATGAAATTAGTGATGGAGGAAGGTTGATGATGATGGAGACGGATTCCCCTCTCCGGAGCCCCGAACGGACTCCAGATCAGCCCTCCCGAGAGAGTTTAGGGCTTGGCGGCAGCTCCGTATCATAAAACGTGATGAATCCTTCTCCCTGATTTTTCTCTCCCTGAAAGTGAATATATGGAGTCAGGGTTGAGGTCGATGGAGCATCAGGGGGGGCACGAGGTAGGGGGCGCACCCCACCCTCGTGGACAGGTGGAGGCCCCCCTGACATGGATCTTTCTTCCAGTATTTTTTATTTATTCCTAAATAATTCTCCATTGATTTCAAGGTCATTCCGAGAACTTTTATTTATGCACAAAAATAACTCCATGGCAATTCTACTGAAAACAACGCCAGTCCGGGTTAGTTCCATCCAAATCATGCAAGTTAGAGTCCAAAGCAAGGGCAAAAGTGTTTGGAAAAGTAGATACGATGGAGACGTATCACCTCCTGCTCTCCCTCTGAAACCCTGTAGAAGGTCTGCAATCAAACAAGACAACACTGATTAGTACAATCACTAGGTAGTGTTGATTTTTAATTCTGTAAAGGAGAAATTACCCAAAACCGACAGAACACAATGTCGCCCGCCGTGTCGCACAAGACACCGTCGACCCTCTCCTCCGCCGGGGCCGGGGCAACCGAGTACAGTGCTAGATGTGCAACCTGACCCTCACCGGGCAACGTGACCCACCCAGGGAAGTGCTGCCGGCAAAGCACACCAAGGACCTGGTTGGGCATGCGGACACCACGAGGGTGTACCCAGCCCCTGCAGTATGACAAGGCCAACGCATTAGATATTAATTTGAAGGAACATGAAGGCAAAAGGTTAAAAAATAGTAAATGCACTTACTTCAACCCTTTAGGCGCAATCAACCACCTCTGGTTGGGGGTCGTCGGCACGGGCGGGAGCTTTGTACAACCACGCTTGTAGACCTTCTTGCCCTTCTCAACCAGCTCATCGTCGCTATAGCTATAATTTGTAAAGGTGTCCTCGCTACCATCCTCCGGGCCATTAGCCTCCGGAGTCTCGTGGGAAGAAGACTGCGGGATCGGAGTCTTCTGGGACGAAGACCCCGTGACCAGAGTCTTCTGGGACGAAGACTCTCGGACCGCACTCACATGGAGCGAAGGATCAGCGACCCGAGTCTGGTGGGGCGAGGGATCAGCGACCGGAGGCTCATGGACCGGAGTCCGAGACGGGTCCACATCAGACGGAGCAGTCCTGTGCTCGGGTGAATCAGCTGAGGGTGGCGGCGAGGAAGGCGTAGAAGTCTTCCTACCTCTCCCGCTGCCACGTCTACCTCTACCAGCCTTCTTCGTCCTTCCCCGACCTCTCCCAGTCGAAGAAGAAGCGCCCACCGGAGTTGTCTGCATACTGTCTAGCAGCGCTCTCCGGAGGGGCTGGGCTGGAATAACGGAACCACCCCTCCCAGTAGCGCTCGCAGGAGGCTCGGGGCGCTCTGGACCCTTGCCCACCATCCTGTCAACACCTGCAATGACAAAAAGTAAACAAAATTAGTACAACATAAAAAAATTGGATACCCGACATGAACATAATATTATGTATATAAGTTAAGTGTATCATCATCATGAACATAATAAAATACACCCGATCAACACAAATATATATGATGTTATTGTATCATCATGATGTCCGGGGTCGATCGGGGTGTCAGGGTGTCGGCGTCGGGGTCGGGGTGTGGTG
>NC_041390.1:512954100-512954825 GCF_002162155.2 Triticum dicoccoides
TGTTGGGGTCGGGGTCTCAGGGTGTCGGGGTCGGGGTCTGTTGTCAGAGTGTCGGGGTCGGGGGGGTCAGGGTCAGGGTGTCTTCTTCTTTCTCTTTTTTCCTTTTCTTCTTCTTCTTCTTCTTCTTCTTCTTCTTCTTCTTCTTCTTCTTCTTCTTCTTCTTCTTCTTCTTCTTCTTCTTCTCCTTCTTCTTTTTCCTCCTCCTCCTCCTCCTCCTCCTCTTCTTCTTCTTCTTCTTCTTCTTCTCCTTTTCCTCTTCTTAAACCTAGCACTAACCTAAAACAAAACAGGAAAAAACTACACCTAAACCTAGCACTAACCTAATCCTAAAAACTAAAAACTACACCTAAACCTAGCACTAACCTAAACCTAAAAACTCAAAAGTACACCTAATTAAACCTAGCACTAACCTAAAACAAAACAGGAAAGAGAACAAAAAACAGGAAAAAAACTACCTCTTGCTCCGGCGAGGTCGGCCTGTGGGGCGGGCGGCGCAGGGGCCGCGGGGAGAAGGACGGCAGCGGGGCGGGGTGGCGCAGGGGCCTCGGGGAGGGGTCCGGCGCGGTGCGGCGGCCCGACGCAGGCCTCTCCGGCGACAGGGCGGCAGGGCGGGCAGGGGCCATGGGAGGAGGACGGCAGCGGGGCGGGGCAGCACAGGGACCTCGGGGAGGGGTCCGACGCGGCGGGGCGGCCCGTCGCAGGCCTCTCCGATGACGGGGCGCGGC
>NC_041390.1:512955015-513026800 GCF_002162155.2 Triticum dicoccoides
GTCCGGCGCGGCGGGGCGACGCAGGGGCCGCGGGGAGGAGGACTGCAGCGGGGCGGGAGGGGTCGGGAGGGCTGGCCGGCTGCGGGGGCTTGGTCCGGGGGGGGCTGGCCGGCGGCGGCGACAGCGGCGACAGAGGAGAGAGGCGGGCGCGCGGGAGGGAGATAGAGAGGGGAGACGGCTCGGCCCGTTAAGTGGGCCTTTTTTGCCGTCTGCTAGCAGACGACAAAGAGGGCGACCGTTAGGGCTAGTCCATGCCTCCTCTTTGCCGTCCACAAGCGGATGGCAAAGGAGTAACATTGCCGTCTGCTAGCGGACGGCAAAGTAGTCACCTCTTTTGCCGTCCGCTAGCAGACGGCAAAAAATCTGAACTAGCCACGCCATGCCCTGTGGGGCCCACCTGGCTCTTTGCCGTCTACCGCCTAGCTCTTTGCCGTCAGCTGGTCGACGATAAAGAAGCAGCTGATGGCAAATATCATTTTTGCCATCTGCACTTTCTTTCCCGTCCGCTTTGTGGAAGCGGACGGCAAAGAGCCTCTTTGCTGTTAGCTGGCGGACGACAACGAGGTGGCAGACGGCAAAATGCCAGATTCCAGTAGTGGCAACACCCTACAACGGCAATCCCACATGCTTGCATGACACGAAGGGCCCCATAGGACAACACCGAAATAAAACATACAACTCAAACCAATCACGATCATCAATCAACCCATAGGACAAAACAAATCTACTCAAACATCATAGGATGGCCATACATCATTGGATAATAATACATCGCATTAAGCACCATGTTTAAGTAGAGATTACAGCGGGGAGAAGAGGTGTTACACCACTGCATAGAGGGGGAGAGGTTGGTGATGACGGCGGTGAAGTTGTTGGTGTAGATAGCCGTCACGATGATTGCCCTGTCGGCGTCCCAACGCCACCGGGAGAGAGGGGGATATGGCCCCTCCTTATTCCTTGGTATCCCCCTAGATGGGAGGAGGGTTTCCCCTCTAGTCCATAGTCTCCATGGCTCCCGGAGGGCAGGAGCCCTTCAAGATTGGATCTCTCTCTGTTCTCTTTTGTTTCATATTCCTGTTTTCTGGCCGAAAACCGTTTCTTAAGTTCCTAGAGATCCGTAACTCCGATCGAGCTAAAATTTTAACACAATTTCCCTCGATATTCTCTTTCTTGTGGCAGAAGAAGAGCGTCAACCGACTTATGACGGGCCCACAAGCCACATGGGCGCGCCTGCCCCCTTGGGTGCACCCAGGTGGCTTATGGTCACCTCGGGCATCGTCTTGCGTTGATTTGGTCCTTCCATGAGCAATAATGTCTCAAAAATCTTTTGGAAACTCAATGTTCCAAGTAAATGGAAAATATTTGGTTTGAAGGCTTTGCATGGGATCATAACATGCTTTTCGGTGCTAGAAAATCGACATATTCATGTTTCTGAACAATGTGCTACTTGTCAGAGCTAATGTACACATGCACAAGAGCTAGAGAAGTTTGGAGAGATCTGGTCATGAAGGAGGTGATTGATCAAGCACTTGAAACTAATAGATCTAGCAACATCGTTCTTGAAAAGTTACTTAGGAACTAACGCCGATGGTCACCAACTATTCAGCATCTTGGTCTATAGGAGTCTATCATTGTGGGTGCATGGTATATTTGGTGGCAAAGGAGAGAAGTTGCTATGGGAATTGGGATACCTAGCCCGCCAATAATTGCATTGGCGAGAAATGCAATCACAGCTAACCCAGCTAGGGCGATTGATGATGAGCAAACCAAGGTTGCTAAATGAACCATACCAGAGCTAATGTGTATAAAGTGAATGTTGATGCATGCTATATGGGTGATGGAAGGGGAGCTACAGCCATTGTACTTCGTAACCATCAGGGGGGCGATGTCAAGTGTCTCTCTCTTATTTGATCATGTGCGTGATGCTCCTTCAGCGAAGGGGTTAGCTCTAAAAAATGGAATGATACTTGTAGACGAACTGGATACTCACTAGTTGTTTTTAATCTGATTGCCTAGTGAAGGAAATATGCCCTAGAGGCAACAATAAAGTTGTTATTTATATTTCCTTATATCATGATAAATGTTTATTATTCATGCTAGAATTGTATTAACCGGAAACTTAGTACATGTGTGAATACATAGACAAACAGAGTGTCACTAGTTTGCCTCTACTTGACTAGCTAGTTGAATCAACGATGGTTATGTTTCCTAACCATATACATGAGTTGTCATTTGATTAACGGGATCACATCATTAGAGAATGATGTGATTGACTTGACCCATCTGTTAGATTAGCATGATGATCGTTTAGTTTGTTGCTATTGCTTTCTCCATAACTTATACATGTTCCTATGACTATGGGATCATGCAACTCCCGAATACCGGAGGAACACTTTGTGTGCTACCAAACGTCACAACGTAACTGGGTGATTATAAAGGTGCTCTACAGGTGTCTCCGATGGTGTTTATTGAGTTGGCATAGATCGAGATTAGGACTTGTCACTCCGATTGTCGGAGAGGTATCTCTGGGCTCTCTCGGTAATGCACATCACTATAAGCCTTGCAAGCAATGTAGCTAATAAGTTAGTTACGGGATGTAGCATTACGGAACGAGTAAAGAGACTTGCCGGTAACAAGATTGAACTAGGTATTGAGATACCGACGATCAAATCTCGGGCAAGTAACATACCGGTTGAAGGAAATATGCCCTAGAGGCAATAATAAAGTTATTATTTATTTCCTTATTTCATTATAAATGTTTATTATTCATGCTAAAATTGTATTAACCGGAAACATAATACATGTGTGAATACATAGACAAACATAGTGTCACTAGTATGCCTCTACTTGAGTAGCTCGTTAATCAATGATGGTTAAGTTTCCTAACCATAGACATGAGTTGTCATTTGATCAACGGGATCACATCATTAGGAGAATGATGTGATTGACTTGACCCATTCCGTTAGCTTAGCACTTGATCGTTTAGTATGTTGCTATTGCTGTCTTCATGACTTATACATGTTCCTATGACTATGAGATTATGCAACTCCCGTTTATCGGAGGAACACTTTGTGTGCTACCAAACGTCACAACGTAACTGGGTGATTATAAAGGTGCTCTACAGGTGTCTCTGAAGGTACTTGTTGAGTTGGCGTATTTCGAGATTAGGATTTGTCACTCCGATTGTCGGAGAGGTATCTCTGGGCCCTCTCGGTATTGCACATCACCATAAGCCTTGCAAGCAATGTGACTAATGAGTTAGTTGCGGGATGATGCATTACTGAACGAGTAAAGAGACTTGCCGGTAACAAGATTGAACTAGGTATCGAGATACGGACGATCGAATCTAGGGCAAGTAACATACCGATGATAAAGGGAACAACGTATGTTGTTATGCGGTTTGACCAATAAAGATCTTCGTAAAATATGTGGGAGCCAATATGAGCATCCAGGTTCCGCTATTGGTTATTGACCGGAGACGTGTCTCGGTCATGTCTACATAGTTCTCGAACCCGTAGGGTCCGCACGCTTAAAGTTCGGTGACGATTTGTATTATGAGCTTATGTGTTTTGATGTATCGAAGGTAGTTCGGAGTCCCGGATGAGATCGGGGACATGACGAGGAGTCTCGAAATGGTCGAGACATAAAGATCGATATATTGGATTACTGTATTCGGACATCGGAAAGGTTCCGAGTGATTCGGTTATTTTTTGAAGTACCGGGGAGTTACGGGAATACGGGGAAGAAGTGTTGGGCTTAATGGGCTTTAGTGGGAAGGAGAGGCAACAACCAGGAGGTGGCGCGCGCCCCTCCCAAGCCCAGTCCGAATTGGACAAGGGGTTTAGGGCGCGGCCCCCCTCTCCCTTCCTTCTCCCCTTCCCTCCTTTCCCTCCTTCTCCTAGTTGGACTAGGAAAGGAGGAAACCTACTCCTACTAGGAGTAGGAATCCTACTCCCTTGGCGCGCCCCTCCTAGGGTCGGCCTCCTCCTCCCTTGCTCCTTTATATACGGGGGCAAGGGGGCACCCCAGGACACAACAATTGATCATTGATCTTTTAGCCGTGTGCGGTGCCCCCTCCACCATAATCCACCTCGGTCATATCATAGCGATGCTTAGGCGAAGCCCTGCGTCGGTAGTATCATCATCACCGTCATCACGCCGTCGTGCTGACGGAACTCTCCCTCGAAGCTCTGCTGGATTGGAGTTCGTGGGACGTCATCAAGATGAACGTGTGCTGAACTCACAGGTGCCGTACGTTCGGCCGGATCGTGAAGACGTACGACTACATCAACCACGTTGTGCTAACGCTTCCGCTTTCGGTCTAGGAGGGTACGTGAACACACTCTCCCCGCTCGTTGCTATGCATCACCATGATCCTGCGTGTGCGTAGGAATTTTTTTGAAATTACTATGTTCCCTAACAGTGGAATCCGAGCCAGGTTTTATGTGTAGATGTTATATGCACGAGTAGAACACAAGTGAGTTGTGGGCGATACAAGTCATACTACTTACCAGCATGTCATACTTTGGTTCGGCGGTATTGTTGGATGAAGCGGTCTGGACCAACATTACGCGTACGCTTACGCGAGACTGGTTCTACCGACGTGCTTTGCACACAGGTGGCTGGCGGGTGTCAGTTTCTCCAACTTTAGTTGAACCGAGTGTGGCTACGCCCGGTCCTTGAGAAGGTTAAAACAACACTAACTTGACGAACTATCGTTGTGGTTTTGATGCGTAGGTAAGAATGGTTCTTGCTCGGTCTGTAGCAGCCATGTAAAACTTGCAACAACAAAGTAGAGGACGTCTAACTTGTTTTTGGAAGGCATGTTGTGATGTGATGTGGTCAAGACGTGATGAGATATAATTGTTGTATGAGATGAGCATGTTTTGTTAAAGTTATCGGCAACTGGCAGGAGCCTTATGGTTGTCTCTTTATTGCATAAGATGCAAGTGCCATACAATTGCTTTACTTTATCGCTATGCGATAGCAATAGTTGCAAGAGCAATAGTTGGCGAGACGACCATATGATGACACATTGATAGAGATCAAGATGATGAAGATCATGGTGTCATGCCAGTGACGATAGAGATCATGACAATACTTTGGAGAGGGAGATCAAAGGCGCAAGATGATCATGGCCATATCATGTCACATATTTTGAATGCATGTGATGTTTATCCTTTATGCATCTTATTTTGCTTTGTTTGACGGTAGCATTATAAGATGATCTGTCACTAAATTTCAAGGCAAACGTGTTCTCCCTGAGTATGCACCGTTGCCAAAGTTCGTCGTGCCGAGACACCACGTGATGATCGGGTGTGATAAGCTCAACGTTCATCTATAACGGGTGTAAGATAGTTTTGCACACACAAAATACTCGGGTTAAACTTGACGAGCCTAGCATATGCAGATATGGCCTCGGAACACTGGAGACCGAAAGGTCGATCGTGAATCATATAGTAGATATGATCAACATAATGATGTTCACCATTGAAAACTACTCCATCTCACGTGATGATCGGACATGGTTTAGTTGATTTGGATCACGTGATCACTTAGATAATTAGAGGGATGTCTATCTAAGTGGGAGTTCTTAAGTAATATGATTAATTGAACTTTAATTTATCATGAACTTAGTCCTGGTAGTATTAGCATATCTATGTTGTAGATCAATAGCTCGCGTTTAGCTCCCCTGTTTTATTTTTGATATGTTCCTAGAGAAAAATAAGTTGAAAGATGTTAGTAGCAAAGATGTGGACTAGCTCCGTGATCTGAGGATTATCCTCATTGCTGCACTGAAGTATTATGTCCTTGATGCACCGCTAGGTGACAGAACTATTGCAGGAGCAGATGCAGACGTTTTGAACGTTTTGACAAAAAGCTCAGTATGATAACTACTTGATAGTTTAGTGCACCATGATTTACGGCTTAGAACCGGGACTTCAAAAATGTTTTGAATGCCACAGAGCATATAAGATGTTCCAAGAGTTGAAATTGGTATTTCATACTCATGCCCGTGTCGAGAGGTATGAGACCTCTAACATTACTTTGCCTACAAGATGGAGGAGAATAGCTCAACCAGTAAGCATGTGCTCAGATTGTCTGAGTACTATAATCACTTGAATCAAGTGGGATTTAATCTTCCAGATAAGATAGTGATTGACAGAGTTCTTTAGTCACTATCACCAAGTTGCTAGAACTTCGTGATGAACTATAATATGCAAGGGATAACGGAAACGATTCCCAAGCTCTTCGTGATGCTGAAATCGACGAAGGTAGAAATGTAACATCCCAAAATTCTAAATTTTGGAATGTTATAATAAATAGATAGATTGATTGTTTTTTTAATTGTTGTGTGATTGGTTGAGTGAAATTCGAAACTTTTTGAAAGTTAAATGAGGGGGAATAAAATGACTTTCCCAAACTTTCACCTTTTTGCATTTTGATCTCCATGAATTCAAATTCTTTTCAAATACAAAACCCTCGAGAGAAGATGATATGACTTCTTCCATTTAATTAAATGAAAATGGCTTTTTGAAAAGATTTCAATTTTATTTGGAAATATTTCAAATTCAGAAACTTTAAGCAACTCAATGAATTTCATGAGAGAAGATAAAATGACTTCAAAATATATGAAATACGAGTTGGAAGTTTAAAAGGATCAAATTTAAAATTCGTTTGAAATTATTTTCAATTTGGAGTCATTTTGGTTTTATTCAAATTATTTTTCTTAAAAAATAAAATAAATGGAAAATAGGGTAAAATGATTCCCTACATCAGAAAATTGGAGAGAAATAATTTTGAAATCATTTTGGTATTTCTAAAATAATTTTTATTGGGTTTTATTGTAGAAGTAGCACTGTTTGAATTATTTGAATTCTTGCGTATTCTATTTGGCACTGGAGAAATGTTCATGTTGTATAAAATCATTTTCTGAAAATTTTGATATATAATATGCCTATATAAAATTATATTTTATTATCGTTATCCAGTTTTCTTTTTTTGTTTCTATATAAAAAAGAAAAAAAATCTACGCATGCGCCTGGAACTAACCGTTGCGCACATGCGTAGCATAGCAGCAGGCCAACCCGTTTTTCTTTTGTTTTCTTTTATCTTTTATCTTTTATTTATTTATTTTATTTTCGTTAATGTTTATTTTTTTGAAACAAATTTCAGAAAAAAAATAGAGTTCGGAAAAAAATGCAGCTCGTGTACGGCGTGCGGCTCGCCGAGCCCTTTAGGCAGCCTTTTTTTTCTCTGTTTCGTATATTTTCGTCTACGTTTAGTCTCACATTGCCTATCCTTTAATCCTTAAACCTCTTTTCCACTTATAAATATAGACCCATAGAGCCTTTAAATATCATCCGATTCGGATTAAATCAATATTTTGGTTTGACTAGATTCATTTAAGAAAAATATATTTCTCCTCTCCGGCGCGACTTCTGGAAATTGTCTCTTCTATTCAAAGTCGTCTTTTCTCTCCCTTATAAAGGTATCTTTCTTTGTTTTTTATACTTCCGTACTTTATTATTTCTAGACTAATACGATAGAATAATTAGATTATCAATTAGTCTATGTATTTATACATTAGACTTTACCCGTAGCTATTTTTCATCCGTAAAACAGCTTGGCTCTGATTTTTCAAATAGCAATAACTTTTTACTCCTTCATCCAAATTAGATGAAACCAACGTCCACTTCTTCGTTACGATCTCCTCTATCCAGTAAAACAACTTAAACATGTTTTTGAAAGTTTCAAAATTTGAATTCAAATAGATTGTATTCAAACTTCTTTTGTTCATAACTTGAGTTTTATAGCTCCGATTTAGTTGATTCTTTTTGGAAATCGAAGCTCTTGACTTAAACTTTCTGATAAGGCCAAATTCACATAATTTGGTACTGTTAGAAATTGTTTTATGTTGTAAGAGTTATTTGTTGGTTTTGATGTTTTCCGAACTGTCTTCTTCGTTCTTCCCGATCTTTTGAGTGATTGCTTATGTGTGGTTACTATTGCTTGCTCACGATAGATTGAATGGAGTGTGACGAGTAGAAATAATAAGAGTTATGAGTGTGAATCATCTTCATCAACAGTACAAGGCAAGTTCACACTTTGATCATATCCCTTTCATACCCAGTTTTTATGCATTAGTTTCAACCCTCAAACATTGCATGGTTAGGATTTGATAACATGTGGGTATCAGGAAGTAGTTCATGAGGTAGGAACCTATTGCCCTGCATTCAAACCCTAGGAGTTACTTTTACGTTATGCTCATATTTCTATGCTATGCTCGTAGACGTGGATTGGTTTGAGAGAATTCATGACAGATGTGAGAGTTATTATTTAATGGTTAACTTAAGGTGGCTACTTTAATACAAATCTGGGTGGATTGGTTGGGGCACCCTGAAGCACCCAGTGGTTTACCCGGGCACCTGGAGAACCCAGTGTTTGCCCAAGGGGATCCCGGAGGACCCGTGTGATCACCCTACGGAATGCCACCCAGGCTCAATTGGATCATAAGATTATACATGCTAGAAACTTCCGTGTGCAGCCACAAGCTATTATGGGCTCTAGCATAGTTGAGTAAGTTGCGTGAAGCTCTTGAAGAGATAGGCTAGCGGGTAGTGGGTTGTAGGTGGTATAGTCTATCTGGAGTAGAGAGTTAATGCTTCTAAAAGACTGTGTCTCGGTCATCCGTTTCTCAAACACCCGGCAGTGCGAGAAATTCAATGGAGGAGATCGGGTCTTGTGGGGAAAAGTGCGCAAACCTCTGTAGAGTGTACAAACTAATCATGGTTAGCCGTGTCCCCGGTTATGGACATCTTAAGTATCTGGTTCTTGGATTATCATATTGATCTCATCACGTTACTTAAATAATTTGTTGGGTTATTGATGTTAATTTGGGATTGAGTTGGAGGAACCTTCTCAATATTTTCAACCAACTTTGTAGTTAAATAAATTATATTCCTTTGCAGTAGGGAAAATTGGCTTTTCGCAAAAAACATTATAACCATAGAGCCTTTCCACCAGCCAAATATGCATGTAGGGATAGCCTTTATTCATCATTATCCTATGGTGTGAATTTGCCAGTAAATTCAATGTACTGACCCTTTGTGGCTGCAACGTCTCATGTTGCAGGATTCTTACAACGAGTAAGTGATACGTTAGGGTTACGGTTTCTACACTCAACTTTGCCGTTGGTGTTGATGGGAATCCACAACCTTTGTTACTTCCGCTATATGGATTGAGGTAATAGTATTTACATTATTTTATACATGTGATTTACCTCTGTTATAAATCCTCAAGTACTGTGTGTGTCAGCATACCGATCCAGGGATGACACTTAAGCACAGAGACGTGACCGTCTGAGGTCAGGTCACTACAAGATGGTATCAGAGCACATGTTGACTGTAGGACGTGACCCTAGTAATTGGCAAGCCCATAGTAAAGATTTTCTCTACAACTTCATTTTCAAAACATCTTTTACCTCTCTTCTTTTCTGAGCTTTATCAAAATATTCCCTTTTAGTTAGACCATACCCCTTTCCCCTTTTGACCAGACGAGGATTTGACTGATGAGACCACTCCAAGAAGTACAAGATATCAGACAACTAAGACCACTTCGGAATGAAGAGGATTTTATTGTGTATTATAATAATGGAAACTACAACGGTTGAAGACTCCAAAGACTAGGAGAATTTGAAGGCCATGTAGAATTTTCCAGATTTGTATGACCTAGGAAGGCACCCCTTATGGAACTTGGCAGACTAAGGAAGCTGTCAATACCCGAGATCAAGGTGTATCGGAGAAAGACCGGAACATGGAGCATGAGAACTCAAAGTTTTGTCAAGAAAACCCTAAGGCAGGATATATCAACTATGGAAGATAGCTCATGGCAATTACAAGGGCAGAAACACGGTTATCCGTGATGTCATCGCCACTGATACTATGGTCACCGAGCTGAGCTAAGCATGCATTTCTTCGATTGGATGGTAGAAGGCTGATGGAGCACCTATCAGTAAGATGAAGTTTTAACCTTAGTTGGTGTATCACCAGAATCTGGTGTAATACATCAAGAATTTTAAGATGGGGCTCCAGGAAGCCGTATTAGACAAGGAAGCATTTTGTGAAGAACTCAGGAACCAGAAGCTGAAAGTAGCCAAGCTGTAGGAGCTACAACCTCGAGATACCGGAGATTTGTCAGGAATTGAAGGACAGTAGGACCATGGTTCATGTCAAGGATGTTGAAACCCAGAAGTTTGGAACGCAACCCCAGAATATTGAAGGACGTCATGAGAGACTTCGCATCGACAGAGATGATCTGGCAAAAGAACTTGAGAAGGACAAGCACGGTCTAAAGAAGCCATTAGAGACATGAATGAGACTCAAAGAGTTTGACGGCTTTGAAGATTCATTGACCTTTAGAAGACCAAGCCCCTGTTATATACCTACGTTAGATGCGACGATTATGAGCTATCATTTGTTTGATGTTTTTCCGACAGCCACAAATAAAACCTGTCTCTTCAAAACTATTGTTTATATTGTGTGTATCCCCCTTTGTCTCTCTCATCTCACCCCAAACCCATGGACCCAATAGAGGACGAATGGAGATGAACTCATGTTTCCCTGGACCGATAAGTCAATTGGAGACGGACCGATGGATTCAGAACATGGAGGATCACATGAAGAATAACCCTATAGTCGGAAAGGATATGACCCAGCATGCTCTTCAGTGCTTTGAAAGAGGTGCTGCTACTTGGTGGAGGATGTACCAAACCATCAATGGATGGCAAGGAGTAACCACTTGGAAAGAATTTAAGTTGACTTTGCCAAAGTCTCAGTTTGTGTCCCATAAGTTGAAGCCTTATGGAAAGGATATGAAGAAACCTCGTGCATGCAAGATTTGTGGAGAAATAGGACACACCCATAAAGAACACAAGGATGAATGCCCTAATTGTTAAGGAAGTCACCCAGTTGAAGAATGCCCAACTAGGCAGATTACTTGTTTCTTGTGTGAAGGGACTACCCACTATCCTGCTCAGTGTCAAATTTGCCCCATGGTACAATGAACCATCCAACAGAAGAAAGAAGTAATGAAAGGAGCCCTCATGGAAATTTTAAAAGAAACTGTGATGAAGGAAGAGGTGGAGGACACACCTAAAGAAGACCCGAGTAAACCCTGCACTAAGTCTTGTTATTCATGTGGAGAAGAAGGACACATCTCCCAAAATTGTTTGAATGGGGATCTAGTAGAATTCCCGACAGAGGAAGTAGAATATGACCCACAGGAAATAGAAGCCCTGATTGGAATGGAAAAGTCTAGGAAGAGAAACCAATTGGAGTCCAGGAGGGACCTGAGTCATATCACCTGTTACAGGTGCAAGGAGTCAGGGCACTACCTCAGCAGTTGCCCAAAAAGGAAGCCAAGGACCCAAGGAGGCTATATAATCACAAGGAAACCTCGAGAGTTGTCAGAAGTAATATGTTTTCATTGTAATGAAACAGGGCACTTTGCTAGGGATTGTCCCAAGGAGAAGGAGACTTGTGATAATTAGTTGTGTCTGTGAGAAGTAATGTAGTAGTAGAAGTAGTGGGAACAACTCTTTTGTATCAAGGTGTTGAGTTGAGACATATAATGGAAAAGCGAAAGATTGTAATACTTTGAGAATCAATAAATTTAGTATCGTGGGTACTATTTGGATTTTATGAGTTGTTACTCTATGAAGAAGGATTTTGACCGTTTTCGAGGATATGAGAAATATGGTATATGGATGAGTTTGTGCATTTCAAGGGCGGTAGTAACTGTGAGGACCCTTGACCCCTGGAAAGGATAATGATATTCCACGAAGTGGACTTCGGACAAAATAAGTAAGAGTTTTAACTCGATATGTGGGATACCCCAATAATATGAGGGGATGAAGTATTATTGGATATAGAGGAGGTGTAATGTTGTTAATATGGAGCAATTGTAACTCCATGATGAGTTGAGTAATCACATCTGAGTTTGGTACAAATAGAAGGAAGAGAGAAAGTGCAATTGTATGGATTTAAGAATGCTAGGAAGCTGGATGTTGGATTAATGATCAGTAGCCCCGATGATGAGTTCAATGGTTTACAAGTGATGAGATGGGCCATAACCCACAGGCCCCAGGACCTGCCAAGGAGCAAGCACACTCTTGCTGAAGGGAAAAACCCTGGAAGAAGTTACGTTTATCGGCAGACGATCTTATAGAGTAAAGCAAAACCTGAGAGTTGTGAAGAATGATAGATGTTTGTTTGGCTTGCAGAATCAATGGATTTATCCGAACTTGGTTCGTCGACAAGAGAAATTCTGCAATGCTTGAGAGGATGACCGAGTGTTAGAATGCGAGATTCGCTAAACCATGTACAAGGTAATGATTTGGGTGCGGGATGGATTGATCACCATATCGACTTACTCTTATTATTTGCCTTGCTATATGGGATGGTAAATCTGAGTGACTTACCTATAGTAGAGAGACGATGATATTAAACCTTGTTTAAAACTTAGAATGGTATAGTCATTTTCCCTTGTACAAGGCAGCTATTGCCAATCGTAGGACAGATGGTGAGAATGAAGCCTAGACTCATTTCCTGCAGGAGAAACCATAAATTGTTGACCACCATGAGATATCGACAGTTGTTTAGTATTGGCGCCAGACCCGTCAGCTAAGAAGACCCAGTCACAGAAGAACCTTACCTAGATGAAAGACAGAAGAATTGAGGAAAAGGTTATGCCACTATCGAAAGAGCCCGGATAAGGAATTATCCTGAAGATCTGAGAAGACCGACACTGTTAACAATATGGATGAAGTATATGAGTTTTGATGGAACCGTAACCATGCTTCTAAGGGTGGTAGCACCCCAGACCCCCTCCTACGACAATTGATGGATTTTGAGGAGACCCCCAAACCCTAACCTTTTTCTTGCTAGCCACTCTGAATCTCGAGGATGAGATTCATTTTAAGGGTGGTAGGTTTGTAACATCCCAAAATTCTAAATTTTGGAATGTTATAATAAATATATAGATTGATTGTTTTTTTGATTGTTGTGTGATTGATTGAGTGAAATTCGAAACTTTTTGAAATTTAAATGAGAGGGAATAAAATGACTTTCCCAAACTTTCACCTTTTTGCATTTTGATCTCCACGAATTCAAATTCTTTTCAAATACAAAACCCTCGAGAGAAGATGATATGACTTCTTCCATTTAATTAAATGAAAAGGTTTTTTTTAAGATTTGAATTTTATTTGGAAATATTTCAAATTCAGAAACTTTAAGCAACTCAATAATTTTCATGAGAGAAGATAAAATGACTTCTTCAAAATATATGAAATATGAGTTGGAAGTTTAAAAGGATCAAATTTAAAGTCCGTTTGAAATTATTTTCAATTTGGAGTTATTTTGGTTTTATTCAAATTATTTTTCTTCAAAAATAAAATAAATTGAAAATAGGGTAAAATGATTCCCTACATCAGAAAATTGGACAGAAATAATTTTGAAATCATTTTGGTATTTCTAAAACAATTTTTATTGGGTTTTATTGTAGAAGTAGCACTGTTTGAATTATTTGAATTTTTGTGTATTTTAGTTGGCACTAGAGAAATGTTCATGTTGTATAAAATCATTTTCTGAAAATTTTGATATATAATATGCCTATATAAAATTTTATTTTATTATCGTTATCTAGTTCTCTTTTTTTGTTTCTATATAAAAAAAGAAAAAAATCTACGCGTGCGCTTGGAACTAACCGCCGCCCACATGCGTAGCATAGCAGCAGACCGACCCGTTTTTCTTTTCTTTTGTTTTGTCTTTTATTTATTTATTTTATTTTTGTTAATGTTTAGTTTTTTTTGAAACAAATTTCAGAAAAAATAGACTTCGGAAAAAAATGCAGCTCGTGTACGGCGCGCGGCTGGCCGAGCCCTTTAGGCCCGTGCGAGGCGTTAGCCTTTTTCTTCTCTGTTTCGTATATTTTCGTTTATGTTTAGTCCCACATTGCCTACCCTTTGACCCTTAAACCTCTTTTCTACCTATAAATATAGACCTATAGAGCCTTCAAAAATCATCCAATTCGGGTTAAATCAATATTTTGGTTTGACTAGATTCATTTAAGAAAAATATATTTCTCCTCTCCGGCGCGACTTCTAGAAATTGTCTTTTCTCTTCAAACTCGTCTTTTCTCTCCCTTATAAAGGTATCTTTCTTTGTTTTTTATACTTCCGTAGTTTATAATTTCTAGACTAATATGATAAAATAATTAGATTATCAATTAGTCTACGTATTTATACATTAGACTTTACCCATAGCTATTTTTCTTCCGTAAAACAGCTTGGCTCTGATTTTCCAAATAGCCATAACTTTTTACTCGTTCATCCAAATTAGATGAAACCAACGCCCACTTCTTCTTTACGATCTCCTCTATCCAGTAAAACAACTTAAACATATTTTTGAAAGTTTTAAAATTTGAATTCAAATAGATTGTATTCAAACTTCTTTTGTAACTCCTGTATTCAAACTTGAGTTTTATAACTCCGATTTAGTTGATTCTTTTTGCAAATCAAAGCTCTTGACTTAAACTTTCTGATAAGCCCAAATTCACATAATTTGGTACTGTTGGAAATTGTTTTATGTTGCAAGAGTTATTTGTTGGTTTTGATGTTTTCCGAACTGTCTTCTTCGTTCTTCCCGATCTTTTGAGTGATTGCTTATGTGTGGTTACTATTGCTTGCTCACGATAGATTGAACGGGGTGTGACGAGTAGAAATATCAAGAGTTATGAGTGCGAATCATCTTCATCAACAGTACAAGGCATGTTCACACTTTGATCATATCCCTTTCATACCTAGTTTTTATGCATTAGTTTCAACCCTCAAACATTGCATGGTTAGGACTTGATAACATTTGGGTATCAGGAAGTAGTTGATGAGGTAGGAACCTATTGCCCTGCATTCAAACCCTAGGAGTTACTTTTATGTTATGCTCATATTGTTATGCTATGCTCGTAGACGTGGATTGGTTTGAGAGAATTCATGACGGATGCTCGTAGACGTGGTGGCTACTTTAATACACATCTGGGTGGATTGGTTGGGGCACCCTGGAGCACCCAGTGGTTTGAAACTTCCGTGTGCAGCCACAAGCTATTATGGGCTCTAGCATAGTTGAGTAAGTTGCGTGAAGCTCTTGAAGAGATAGACTAGCAGGTAGTGGGTTGTAGGTGGTATAGTCTATCCGGAGTAGAGAGTTAATGCTTCTGAAAGACTGTGTGTCAGTGTCAAAACCGGCGGATCTCGGGTAGGGTGTCCCGAACTGTGCGTCTAAGGCGGATGGTAACAGGAGGTAGGGGACACGATGTTTTACCCAGGTTCGGGCCCTCTTGACGGAGGTAAAACCTACATCCTGCTTGATTATACTTGATAATATGGGTATTACAAGAGTTGATCTACCACGAGATCAGAGAGGTTAAACCCTAGAAGCTAGTCTATGGTATGATTGTATGTTGTCCTAGGGACTAAAACCCTCCGGTTTATATAGACACCGAAGGGGGCTAGGGTTACACAAGGTCGGTTATAAAGGAGGAGATATGCATATATGTATTGCCTAGTTTGCCTTCCACGCCAAGTAGAGTCCCATCCGGACACGGGACGAAGTCTTCAATCTTGTATCTTCATAGTCCAACAGTCCGGCCAAAGGATATAGTCTGGCTGTCTGGAGACCCCCCTAACCCAGGACTCCCTCAGTAGCCGCTGAACCAGGCTTCAATGACGACGAGTCCGACGCGCAGTGTTGTCTTCGGCATTGCAAGGGGGGTTCCTCCTCCGAATACACCACGAAAGAATTTGAATACAAGGATAGTGTCCGACGCTGCAAAATAAGTTCCACATACCACTGTAGAGAGAATAATATTTATATAAATCCAATCTGCTGATGTGTTTGGCAACATGACATCATGCCATGGCCCGGCAATTATTCGAACCGTTTTTCCTCAACCAGCCCCGCACATAACGCGAGGTGGTTTCTTGACACGTCTTGTCAAAGCAGAGATCGTGTTCCCCTTATTACGGGATTCTCATCAATACGGACGTGGGTAACCCAACCGCGCCATCAATTATGGCGCTTGGGGGATAAGCGAGTTTTACCAGGCTAGTGGGAGCGCATAGTCTAGTCCGCCCTTATAAAGGGATAAGATCTCACCTTTTTCTACCTGCGCCTTCTTCCTCCTTGCTCATCCATTCTCGCGCACTCGAGCTCCAGCGCCCAAGTCCGCATCCTCCTCCTCCACTCACTCCAAACATGTCTGGAGCGGGAGGCAAGTGGATGGCCTCCTCCGTCACAGAGGGGCATATCAAAAAGTTACGCGAAGCTGAATACTTAGCCGCGGATATCGCGCACCAGCTGCCAGCCGCGGGGCAGGTCATCCCTACCCCAGAACCCCATGATAGGGTGGTCTTCCTCCACCACTTCGTCCACGGACTGGGGTTTCCCCTCCATCCATTTGTCCGCGGCCTCATGTTCTACTATGGGCTGGACTTTCATGATCTGGCCCCAAACTTCATCCTCAACATCTCGGTGTTCATCGTCGTGTGCGAGGCCTTCCTCCGCATCCGGCCCCACTTCAGCCTGTGGCTGAAGACCTTCAATATCAAGCCGAAGGTGGTGGGTGGCTAACAGGCGGAATGCGGAGGAGCCATGGTGGGCAAGATGCCCAACGTTACATGGCTCGAGGGCTCCTTCGTGGAGACCATAAAGGGATGGCAGTCGGGGTGGTTCTACATCACCGAGCCGCGCGACACCAACTGGGCGGCGACCCCTGAGTTTCGATCCGGAATCCCCATGCGGCTCACTTCCTAGAAGGAGAAGGGCCTGTCCTAGGGTTCATCGGTAGAGCTGGACGAACTCCAGAAGTGTATCGGGAACATGACAAGCAAAAAACTCAAGATTGTCAACATAGTCCAGGTCATGCTCTTCCGTCGGATCCTCCCGTGTCAACAACGGGATTTCAACTTGTGGGAGTTTGACCCGGCCCGGCACCAGACTCTAAGCGAGCTCTTCGACACGACGCACAAGGACATTTGGAGGGTGCTATTCAAGGGCGCCGAGGTCCCTCCTTCTCTTACTGAGGACCGTGGGCTAAGCGCGAAGCGCCCTGCGCATTTGGTAAGTTCTGTACATAGGGTATTTACTTCCCATAGCTTAAACATGTGCGGGATCTGAGCTCCCATGCCTTTGACAGGACTGGGTGGAGACATCAGAGCAGATTAACTGACCGGCCCCTCTGCCTGAAGACACTGCGGATGCTCTCCTGACGGAGATGCTGACTCCGGCTCCTTATGAGGTGCCGGATAAGACCAAGAAGAAGGGCAAGGGAACCCGAAAGAGTTCCTGGCGCCAGGTGATATCGGACTCATCGTCCGATTACTCCGCGACGCACTCCTCCATGAAGACGAGGAGGAGGAAGATGAAGATGCTCCCCCTCCAGCCGGGGAGACAAGAAAAGGAAGGCCGCCCCAACTGGGGAGGCCGAAGGGCCCAAGAAAGGAAGGACTCTCCTTCCGAACTGCTCCACCACCGCCGCCGAAGGCGAAGACGAGTGGCTGCTCAGGGCCAAGCCCCTGGCAAAGTCGTAAGTATTCGGATACCAGAGTAACTCATAGCATTCCTTTGTCGCACTGCTTCTCCTAACACCGAATATGATTATGCAGACCGCCCCAAGCCCGTATCGACGTATCCTCGTCGGACGGCTCCTTGGATTCGTCGGATATGGATATCGATCCACTTCCGACCGCCTCCTCCCCTTGCCCTGCGGACAATGCTGAGGTGTTGTCTCAAGGGGCACCGAGCCGGGGGGAGACAGTCCCGGAGGCGCCTCAAGGCGACCTTCTGGACTCCAGGAGCAAAGGGAGCAAGGCTCCCGGGGGCTCCAAGCTCGGCTCACAGCCGAACACCATGCTGGAACCTCCAGTGGTTCCAGACTCGGGCAGGCAGCCCCCTTCCAGAAGGGGTAAGATGCCCGTGCCGGTGACCTCTATCCATCCAGAGGCACCGGACAACCTGCTCAGAGCGCTTCACGGCGCTTCCATCGACGAAGAGCACCATAATATTATGAGTGCGGTGATCAAGAAGGTTCAGTCCGCCAAGAGCGGACTGACTGAAGCCTGTGCCAACCTTCTAACAGGCTTTGAGGTAAGTATTGAAAATGTAGGAAAAATATTACCGCATAGACAGTAGCCCCTGATGCTCTGTTTGGTGTTCACAAAGAAAAGCCGAATAGAGGATCAAATAAAATATGCAGGAGTCTAATATAAGTTTGTCTGTATGCGTATGCATGCTTAGCTGCTGGCCTCTGCCGCACTGACTGTGGAGGTCGCCGCACTGAAGCAGGACCTCGAGGGGTCCGAAAAAGAGCTCGGCCTTGCCAAGAGGCAGCTCGAGGAGAACAAAGGTAAGGAATACCTTGTCTATATATATAAAAAGAAAATGTGATTGAGAAATGACAGGATCATCATGAATGTACCAGGGGCCACGACCGAGGTGGCGACCTTAAAGCAAGCGCTGTCCGAGGCCGAAGACAAAGCGGCCAAGGAGCGCACCGAGCAGGAGAAGCAAGAGGCACGGGTGGGCGAGGTGCAGCAAGAGCTCCAGGCTCTCGTGACGAAGCACGAGGCTTTGGAGCTTGACTCGAAGACGCGAGAGTCTGAGCTTGCCGCAGCCCTTGAGAGCGTGAAGAATGCCAGGGGTTAAGCCCAAAAGGCCCTCCAGGAAATTGAAGCGATAAGGAAGATAGCAGCGGGTAAGGCATTCAATATGCAAAGCAAGCATGTGAAAGTAAATTACTTGTTACTTACCCAAGTCCGGAGCTCTCCAGGAGTATTCGCAGATTTGCCCCGCAGCGTGTCGGATGCCACAAAGTTTTACCAGGCCAAGGAGGGAAGCTTGACGAAGAAGCTGTTCTGGTCTCAGTATACTGGGACCGAACACCCAATGCCTGTGAGCGACCAGCTGAAGCAACTGGTCGAGCTGCACAGGGCGGCCAACCAGGCCATGAAGGGCTTTGTAGTCCGGATGTGGCCTGGCAAAGCCCTTCCCAACAACTACTTTGGCCTGGTGAGGCAGCTTGTGGATGCCTGCCCACGGCTGGAGGTCATCAAGCGGTCCGTCTGCATCGAAAGTGCACGCCGGGCTTTTGCCCGTGCAAAGGTGCACTGGGCCAAGATGGATGCCAAGAAGTTGGTGAAGGAGGGGCCGCCGCAGGGCAAGGAGCATCGCCACCCTAAGATGTACTGTGAGGGTGTCCTGAAGGGTGCCCGTCTTGTGGCGGACGAGTGTGCGAAAGATGTAATATTTGAATGAACTTGCTCGTGTGATCCCGTGGTATGAAAACTTGTTCATATGCGATATGCAACGCTTGTTTGAATTTAAAATATTACCTTCTATTCGGCTATTTTATCAAATCTGAGAGATGGCTAGTCGTCGGCTTCTGCCCCCATGCCACGAGTGCTGGGGTGTTCAGGATAAACCTGAGCACTCTTGTTCCCATTTTTGGGTCCTTCGAGGGAGGTGCTCAACGCAACGAACAAGGCAATCAGACTATAATGCTTTATCACTCTCACTTAGCCATAGAATTCTATAATTTTAAATTTTGGCGAAGCCCCTAGTATTCAGAAGGCCGAATTTGGGGCGCTATACACGCCTTAAGCCGGACAAAGCCGACTCCTCGCTCAAAGCGGCATACGTCTTTAGGGACTCGAAACCTCTCAAACAGCGACCAATCTCTCGCCTTATCATGACAGTCAGTTTTAGCTTTCTCTACTGAGGTGCTTAGCCCAGCTGAACCGGGGCACAATCGCAGTAGTTCTCCTAGTGCTACCTTAGCCGATATAGCGGAACGTAAGGTACCAAAACATGGGAGCCGGGCAAACCCAACTATTGACCCAAGACATGATTCGGAGTTGATGCATATAATGCTATAAGTTCGGGGTGCCACACTTGTCTAAAGTGTTCGGACTTCTCACACCGTGTTATGGGGTATGCTTAAGCCCCTGGCGTATTAGCCGTACCAGAGTGTACGGGTGCTGGATGTCATGAAATGAACATATATATATATATATATATATATATATATAAAGGAAGAATAAAGAATGAGATAATAGTCTAGTGCTATGCATTGTTTATTCAAAAAGGTGCATTAAAGCAAAATGATACAGGTAGTGCGATAAGCAAAAAGTAGGACTATTTGACATGTCCCCTCCAAGGGCAAGCTAAGGAATGGCATTAAAGCAAGTATTTCATTCATTATCATAATCCACCTGGGAGTTCCGTGGTGCGACGTAGCTTTCTGCCTCCTTGGTTGATGCATCATGTGTTCGGCAATCATACTGCCGGACAGGGTTTCCAGAGATTAAAGTCCTGAAAGAGAGAAAAATAATAAAGCGGGAAGCCCCTAGTGCGGTTGAGCCGCGTCTTGGGGTGTGCCGTAGTCGTGCCCCCTCCCCACCTATGCCCATGGTATTTTTAATGCGTAATTATGTACGCTCGGCATGGATTTTGCAGTTTGGCTGGGGCCGGGGTGGGGGCCGCATTGCTATGCGAGCTCGAAACGTGCCATGCGGTCTTGTTGCCGATTACTCCGGGCACGCTTGAAGGTGTCCGGGTCCTTAATCACCGAACTAGTGGATTGCCTTAAGAGGCTGCTTTGCGCTTCTACTGCGAGGGCCACGGTGTGCTCCTCCGTGCGGAGAGAGCGCTCTGTGTTTCCATTAACTATGATGACCCCCCGAGGTCCTGGCATCTTGAGCTTGAGGTATGCATAGTGCGGTACCGCATTGAATCTCGCAAATGCGGTTCACCCGAGCAATGCATGATAGCCACTGCGGAACGGGACTATATCAAAGATTAACTCTTCACTTCGGAAGTTATCCGGGGATCCGAAGACCACTTCCAGTGTGACTGAGCCTGTGCAATGGGCCTCTACACCTGGTATGATGCCTTTGAAGGTCGTTTTTGTGGGTTTGATCCTTGAGGGGTCTATACCCATTTTGCGCATTGTGTCCTGGTAAAGCAGGTTCAGGCTGCTGCCGCCATCCATAAGGACTTGAGTGAGGTGAAATCCGTCAATGACTGGGTCTAGGACCAGTGCGGCGAATCCGCCATGACGGATACTAGTGGGGTGGTCCCTACGATCGAAGGTGATCGGACAAGAGGACCATGGGTTGAACTTTGGGGCGACTGGCTCCAACGCATATACGTCCCTTAGCGCACGCTTCCGCTCCCTCTTGGGGATGTGGGTTGCGTATATCATGTTCACCGTCCGCACTTGTGGGGGGAACCTCTTCTGTCCTCCAGTGTTCGGCCGCCGGGGCTCCTCATCATCATCGCTATGTGACCCCTTATCTTTGTTTTCGGCATTTAACTTGCCGGCTTGCTTGAACACCCAACAATCCCTGTTGGTGTGGTTGGCTGGCTTGTCGGGGGTGCCGTGTATTTGACACGAGCGGTCGAGTATACGGTCCAAACTGGATGGGCCCGGAGTGCTTCTTTTGAATGGCTTTTTCCGCTGACCGGGTTTAGAGCCTTTGAATCCGGCATTGACTGTTGTATCCTCTATATTGTCGCTGTTAATGCGGCGCTCGTGTTTGTTGCGATATGACCTACCATTGCCATCCTTGGTATCCGAAGTACCATGGTTCTTTGATATGTTATTGCTGCGAGCCAACCAACTGGCTTCTCCCGGGCAAAAGCGGGTCATGAGTGTCGTGAGGGCTGCCATAGATTTCAACTTTTCCTGGCCAAGGTGCCGGGTGAGCCACTCGTCGCGGATGTTGTGCTTAAAAGCTGCTAGGGCCTCTGCATCCGGACAGTCGACGATTTGATTTTTCTTTGTTAGGAACCGTGTCCAGAATTGCCTGGCCGATTCCTCTAGCTGCTGAATTATGTGGCTCAAGTCATCAGCATCTGGTGGTCGCACATAAGTGCCCTGGAAGTTGTCAAGGAATGCGGCTTCTAGATCCTCCCAACAGCCAATGGATTCTGCTGGCAAGTTGTTGAGCCAATGCCGAGCCGGTCCTTTGAGTTTAAGTGGGAGGTATTTGATGGCGTGTAGATCGTCACCGCAGGCCATGTGGATGTGCAGGAGGAAGTCCTCGATCCATACCGAAGGATCTGTTGTGCCGTCGTATGATTCTATATTTACGGGTTTGAAACCCTCTAGGATTTGATGATCCATTACTTCATCTGTGAAGCATAGGGGGTGTGCGGCGCCTCTGTACTGGGCTATATCGCGACGCAGCTCAAATGAGTCTTGCCCGCTGTGTTCGGCCTGGCCAGATTTACTTTTACTATATCTGACATGACGGTTATCGTCTCACATAGTGGCGCGCTCTCGCGATCCGTAGATTGATCTTGCCTGTTTTGCTTTGTCCTCTGATACGTCTCGCAGGCCTAGCATGTTCCCCTGTGCCTTGTCATTTTTATTTGAGTGGCGTTGGGGTGCGGGCTGAGTTTCTGGCTGAAATGCCCCTCTATCGCGGCCACGAGGTGGCCGGTCAGCCGCATCAAATGCTGGAGATGTAGGTTTGAGTGCTTCCTCCTCTAGTCGGGGTAGCAACCTACGCTTTGGGTAACTCTTGGAGGGGCGTTCGAGTTTATATTCCTCGGCCGCAAGGACTTCAGTCCATCTGTCAGCTAGCAAATCTTGACCAGCTTGAAGCTGTTGTTGCTTTTTCTTAAGGCTATTTGCCGTGGCTATAAGCCGGCGCTTGAAGCGCTCTTGTTCGACGGGATCCTCAGGCATGACGAATTCGTCATCGTCGAGGCTTGCCTCGTCTTCGGAGGGAGGCATGTAATTATCATCCTCCGCCTCTCCATCTGCCGCTCTCTCTGGAGGGCTGGCCTCTCCATCCTCCTGCCCTAAATCTTGCTGGAGGGGATTGCTGTCGTCTTCGGCACTGTCCGGAGTGTTATTATCTCTTGTGCCGGGGTCACCGCTTTTGCTTTGGCGAGACCTAGAGCGGCGCCACTAACGCCGGCGCTTGGGTTGCTTCTTGGAGGGGTCATCCTCCGCTGTCTCGTCACCATTGCCTTCTTTGGGTGTGTCCACCATGTATATATCATATGATGAGGTGGTTGTCCAGTGCCCTGTGGGCAGTGGTTCCTCTTCGCCTCCTGCATCGTCGTCCATACCGTCGATGTCTTCGGAGTCAAAGTCGAGCATGTCGGTTAAGTCGTCGATAGTGGCTACTAAGTGGGTGGTGGGTGGGTGGCGAATTTCTTCGTCATCCGCATCCCAATCCTGCCGGACATAGTTCGTCCAGGACTCTCCTGACAAGGAGAGAGTCCTTAATGAGTTCAGTATGTCACTGAAGGGCGAGTGCTGAAAGATATCCGCGGAGGTAAACTCCATGATCGGCGCCCAATCGGATTCGATAGGCACGGGCGCAGGCGGTTGGGAGTCCGTGGCCGGGGAAGGATCCAACAGTGTGGCATCACGACTCTCGTGAAGGGTAAGGTCGATATTCGGCTCGATCGCCGCTGAGAATACGACCTCTGTGGCGGGGTCTATCCACCCGCCCATGTACGGCGCAGCTGGCTCTGAATTAAGGGTCGGAGCGGTTGCCGGCGCGATCTCCTGGACACTGTCCGATGGCAGAGCTAAATCATGCTCATCGTGACCGTGTGGCGCACTAGGCAAAGGCTCGAATCCGTCGAAGATCAAGTCTCCACGGATATATGTCGTGTAGTTTAAGCTTCCAAACCTGACCTGATGGCCAGGGGCGTAACTCCCGATCTGCTCCAGATGGCCAAGCGAGTTGGCCCACTGTGCGAAGCCGCCGAATACAAAGATCTGTCCTGGGAGAAAAGTCTCACCCTGGACTGCATTGCTATCGATGATCGTGGGAGCCATCAAGCCTAATGGCGACGACATAGAGGAACTCTCAATGAAAGCACCAATGTCGGTGTCAAAACCGGCGGATCTCGGGTAGGGGGTCCCGAACTGTGTGTCTAAGGCGGATGGTAACATGAGGCAGGGGATACGATGTTTTACCCAGGTTCGGGCCCTCTTGATGGAGGTAAAACCCTACGTCCTGCTTGATTATACTTGATAATATGGGTATTACAAGAGTTGATCTACCACGAGATCAGAGAGGCTAAACCCTAGAAGCTAGCCTATGGTATGATTGTATGTTATCCTACGGACTAAAACCATCCGGTTTATATAGACACTGGAGGGGGCTAGGGTTACACAAGGTCGGTTACAAAGGAGGAGATATACATATCCGTATTGCCTAGCTTGCCTTCCACGCCAAGTAGAGTCCCATCCGGACACGGGACGAAGTCTTCAATCTTGTATCTTCATAGTCCAACAGTCCGGCCAAAGGATATAGTCCGGCTGTCCGGAGACCCCCTAATCCAGGACTCCCTCACTGTGTCTCGGTCATCCGTTTCTCAAACACCCGGCAGTGCGAGAAATTCAACGGAGGAGATCAGGTCTTGTGGGGAAAAGTGTGCAAACCTCTACAGAGTGTACAAACTAATCATGGTTAGTCGTGTCCCCGGTTATGGACATCTTGAGTATCTGGTTCTTGGATTATCATATTGATCTCATCATGTTACTTAAATAATTTGTTGGGTTATTGATGTTAATTTGGGATTGAGTTGGAGGAACCTTCTCAATATTTTCAACCAACTTTATAGTTAAATAAATTATATTCCTTTGCAGTAGGGGAAAATTGGCTTTTCGCAAAAACATTATAACCATAGAGCCTTTCGACCAGCCAAATATGCATGTAGTGATAGCCTTTATTCATCATTATCCTATGGTGTGAATTTGCCAGCACATTCAATGTACTGACCCTTTGTGGCTGCAACGTCTCATGTTGCAGGATTCTTACGACGAGTAAGTGATACGTTAGGGTTACGATTTCTACACTCAACTTTGTCGTTGGTGTTGATGGGAATCCACAACCTTTGTTACTTCCTCTATATGGATTGAGGTAATAGTATTTACGTTATTTTATACATGTGATTTACCTCTGTTATAAATCCTCGAGTACTGTGTGTGTTAGCATACCGATCTAGGGATGACACTTAAGCATAGAGACTTGACCGTCTGAGGTCGGGTCGCTACAAGAAATCAAGAAAAGCATCAAGTGTTGATGGTTAACAAGACCACTAGTTTCAAGAAAAGGGCAAAGAGAAGAAGGGGAACTTCAAGAAGAACGGCAAGCAAGTTGCTGCTCAAGTGAAGAAGCCCAAGTCTGGACCTAATCTTGAGACTAAGTGCTTTTACTGCAAAGGGACTAGTCATTGGAAGCGGAACTGCCCCAAGTATTTGGCGGATAAGAAGGATAGCAAAGTGAACAAAGGTATATTGGATATACATGTTATTGATGTGTACTTTACTAGTGTTTATAGCAACCCTCGGTATTTGATACTAGTTCAGTTGCTAAGAGTAGTAACTCGAAACAGGAGTTGCAGAATGAACATAGACTAGTTAAGGGTGAAGTAATGATGTGTGTTGGAAGTAGTTCCAAGAATGATATGATCATCATCGCACACTCCCTATACTTTCGGGATTAGTGTTGAACCTAAATAAGTGTTATTTGGTGTTCGCATTGAGCATGAATATGATTTGATCATGTTTATTGCAATATGGTTATTCATTTAAGTTAGAGAATAATTGTTATTCTGTTTACATGAATAAAACCTTCTATGGTTATACACCCAATGAAAATGGTTTATTAAATCTCAATTGTAGTGATACACATATTCATAATATTGAAGCAAAAAATGCAAAGTTAATAATGATAGTGCAACTTATTTGTGGCACTGCCGTTTAGGTCATATTGGTGTAAAGCGCATGAAGAAAATCCATAGTGATGGGATTTTTGGAATAACTTGATTATGAATCGGTTGATGCTTGCGAACCATGCCTCATGGGCAAGATGACTAAAGACTCCGTTCTCCGAAACAATGGTGCAAGCAATAGACTTGTTGGAAATAGTACATACTAATGTATGCAGTCCGATGAGTATTGAGGCTCGCGGCAGGTATCATTATTTTCTGACCTTCATAGATGATTTGAGCAGATATGGGTATATCTACTTGAAGAAACATAAGTCTAAAACATTTGAAAAGTTCAAAGAATTTTAGAGTGAAGTGGAAAATCATTGTAACAAGAAAATAAAGTTTCTATGATCTGATCGCAAAGGCGAATATTTGAGTTACGAGTTTGGTCTTCAATTAAAACAATGTGGAATAGTTTCACAAACTCATGCCACCTAGAACACCACATCGTAATGGTGTGTCCGAACGTCATAACCGTACTTTATTTGATATAGTGCAATCTATGATGTCTCTTACCGATTTACCACTATCGTTTTGGGGTTATGCATTAGAGACAGCTGCATTCACATTAAAAAGGGCACCATCTAAATCTGTTGAGACGACACTGTATGAACTGTGGTTTAGCAAGAAACCTAAGCTGTCATTTCTTAAAGTTTGGGGTTATGTGAAAAAGTTTCATCTTGATAAGCTCAAACCCAAATCGGAGAAGTTCGTCTTCATAGGATACCCAAAAGTAACTGTTGGGTACACCTTCTATCACAGATCTGAAGCCAAGATATTTGTTGCTGAGAATGGATCCTTTCTAGAGAAGGAGTTTCTCTCGAAAGAAGTGAGTGGGAGGAAAGTAGAACTTGATGAGGTAACTGTACCTGCTCCCTTATTGGAAAGTAGTTCATCACAGAAATATGTTTCTGTGACTCCTACACCAATTAGTGAGGAAGCTAATGATGATGATCATGTAACTTCAGATCAAGTTACTACCGAACCTCGTAGGTCAACCAGAGTGAGATCCGCACCAGAGTAGTACGGTATCCTGTTCTGGAGATCATGCAAATTGACCATGAGCAACCTACAAACTATGAGGAAGCGATGATGAGCCCAGATTCCGCGAAATGGCTTGAAGCCACAAAATCTGAGATGGGATCTATGTATGAGAACAAAGTGTGGACTTTGGTTGACTTGCCCGATGATCGGCAAGCCATAGAAAATAAACGGATCTTCAAGAGGAAGACGGACACTGATAGTAGTGTTACTATCTACAAAGCTAGACTTGTCAAAAAAGGTTTTGACAAAGTTCAAGGTGTTGACTACGATGAGATTTTCTCACTTGCAGCGATGCTTAAGTCTGTCCGAATCATGTTAGCAAATTAACACATTTTATGAAATCTCGCAAATGGATGTCAAAACTACATTCCTTAATGGATTTCTTAAAGAAGAGTTGTATATGATGCAGCCAGAACGTTTTGTCGATCCTAAAGGTGCTAACAAAATGTGCAAGCTCGAGCGATCCATCTATGGACTGGTGCAAACATCTCAGAGTTGGAATATACGCTTTGATGAGTTGATCAAAGCATATAGTTTTATACATACTTGTGGTGAAGTCTGTATTTACAAGAAAGTGAGTGGGAGCACTACAACATTTCTGATAAGTATATGTGAATGACAAATTGTTGATCAGAAATAATGTAGAATTTTCTGGAAAGCATAAAGGAGTATTTGAAAGGAGTTTTTCAAAAAAGACCTCGATGAAGCTGCTTACACATTGAGCATCAAGATCGATAGAGATAGATCAAGACGCTTGATAAGTTTTTTCAATGAGTACATACCTTGACAAGATTTTGAAGTAGTTCAAAATGGAACAGTCAAAGAAAGAGTTCTTACCTGTGTTACAAGGTGTGAAATTGAGTAAGACTCAAAGCCCGACCACAGCAGAAGATAGAAAGAGAATGAAAGTCATTCCCTATGCCTCAGCCATAGTTTCTTTAAAGTATGCCATGCTGTGTACCAGATCTATTGTATACCCTACACTGAGTTTAGCAAGGGAGTACAATAGTGATCTAGGAGTAGATCACTAGACAGCGGTCAAAAATTATCCTTGGTGGAATAAGGATATGTTTCTCTATTATGGAGGTGATAAAAGGTTTGTCGTAAAGGGTTACGTCGATGCAAATTTTGACGCTGATCCAGATGACTCTAAGTCTCAATCTGGATACATTTTGAAAGTGGGATCAATTAGCTAGAGTAGCTCCGTGCAGAGCATTGTTGACATAGAAATTTGCAAAATACATACGGATCTGAGTGTGGCACACCCGTCGACTAAACTTCTCTCACAAGCAAAACATGATCACACCTTAGTACTCTTTGGGTGTTAATCACATAGCGATGTGAACTAGATTGTTGACTCTAGTAAACCCTTTGGGTGTTGGTCACATGACGATGTGAACTATGGGTGTTAATCACATGGTGATGGGAATTATTGATGTTAAATCACATGGCGATGTAAACTAGATTATTGACTCTAGTGCAAGTGGGAGACTGAAGGAAATATGCCCTAGAGTCAATAATAAAGTTATTATTTGTTTCCTTATTTCATGATAAATGTTTATTATTCATGCTAGAATTGTATTAATCAGAAACATAATACATGTGTGAATACATAGACAAACATAGTGTCACTAGTATGCCTCTACATGACTAGCTCGTTAATCAAAGATGGTTAAGTTTCCTAACCATAGACATGAGTTTTCATTTGATTAACGGGATCACATCATTAGCAGAATGATGTGATTGACTTGACCCATTCCGTTAGCTTAGCACTTGATCATTTAGTTTGTTGCTATTGCTTTCTTCATGACTTATACATGTTCCTATGACTATGAGATTATGCAACTCCCGTTTACCGGAGGAACACTTTATGTGCTACAAAACGTCACAACGTAATTGGGTGATTATAAAGGTGCTCTATAGGTGTCTCTGAAGGTACTTGTTGAGTTGGCGCATTTCGAGATTAGGATTTGTCACTCCGATTGTCGGAGAGGTATCTCTGGGCCCTCTCCGTAAGGCACATCACCATAAGCTTTGCAAGCAATGTGACTAATGAGTTAGTTGCGGGATGATGCATTATAGAACGAGTAAAGAGACTTGCCGGTATCAAGATACCGATGATCGAATCTCGGGCAAGTAACATACCGATGACAAAGGGAACAACGTATGATGTTATGCGGTTTGACCAATAAAGATCTTCGTAGAATATGTGGGAGCCAATATGAGCATCCAGGTTCCGCTATTGGTTATTGACCGGAGACGTGTCTCGGTCATGTCTACATAGTTCTCGAACCCGTAGGGTCCGCACGCTTAAAGTTCAGTGACGATTTGTATTACGAGTTTATGTGTTTTGATGTACTGAAGGTAGTTCAGAGTCCCGGATGAGATCGGTGACATTACGAGGAGTCTCGAAATGGCCGAGACGTAAAGATCGATATATTGGACGACTATATTCAAACATCGGAAAGGTTCCGAGTGATTCGGGTATTTTTCGGAGTACCGGGCAGTTACGGGAATATGGGGAAGAAGTGTTGGGCCTTAATGGGCTTTAGTGGGAAGGAGAGGCAGCAGCCAGGAGGTGGCACGCGCCCCTCCCAAGCCCAGTCCGAATTGGACAAGGGGTTTGGGGCACGGCCCCCTCTCTCTTCCTTCTCCCCTTCCCTCCTTTCCCTCCATCTCCTAGTTGGACTAGGAAAGGAGGAAACCTATTCCTACTAGGAGTAGGAATCCTACTCCCTTGGCGCGCCCCTCCTAGGGCCGGCCTCCTCCTCCCTTGATCCTTTACATACGGGGGCAGGGGGGCAGCCAAGGACACAACAATTGATCATTGATATTTTAGCCGTGTGCGGTGCCCCCCCCCACCATAATCCACCTCGATCATATCGTAGCGGTGCTTAGGCGAAGCCCTGCGTCGGTAGCATCATCATCACCGTCATCACGCCGTCATGCTGATGGAACTCTCCCTCGAAGCTCTGCTATATCGGAGTTCGTGGGACGTCATCAAGCTGAACGTGTGCTGAACTCGGAGGTGCCGTACGTTCTGTACTTCGATCGGTCGGATCGTGAAGACGTACGACTATATCAACCGCGTTGTGCTAACGCTTCCAATTTCGGTCTACGAGGGTATGTGGACACACTCTCCCCGCTCATTGCTATGGATCACCATGATCATGCATGTGCATAGGATTTTTTTTTGAAATTACTACGTTCCCCAACACCGATAACAAAGGGAACAACGTATATCGTTGTGCGGTTTGACCGATAAAGATATTCGTAGAATATGTAGGAACCAAAATGAGCATCCAGGTTCCGCTATTGGTTATTGACCGGAGACGTTTCTCGGTCATGTCTATATAGTTATCAAACCCATAGGGTCCGCACGCTTAACGTTCGGTGACGATCGTATTATGAGTTTGTGTGTTTTGATGTACTGAAGGTAGTTTGGAGTCCCGGATATGATCACGGACATGACGAGGAGTCCTGAAATGGTCGAGACATAAATATCGATATATTGGATGACTATATTTGGACATCGGAATGGTTCCGGGTGAGATCGGGAATTTACCGACGTACCGGGAGGTTACCGGAACCCCCCGGGAGGTATATGGGCCTTATTGGGACATAGTGGGAGAAAGGAGAAGGGAGCAAAGGAGGGGGAGCGCCCCCAAGCCCAATCCAAATTGGGAGGCCCCCCCCCTTTCCTTCCTCCTTCATCCCCCTCCTTCTCTCCTAATCCAACTAGGTAAGGGGGGGAGGAATCCTACTCCCGGTGGGAGTAGGACTCCCTTCGGGCGCGCCTAGGAGGCCGGCCCCTCCTCCTCCTCCACTCCTTTATATACGGGGGAGGGGGCACCCTATAGACACACAAGTTGATCATTGATCTTTTAGCCGTGTGCGGTGCCACCCTCCACCATAATCCACCTCGGTCATATCGTAGCGGTGCTTAGGCGAAGCCCTGTTCCGGTAGCATCATCATCACCGTCATCACGCCATCGTGTTGACGAAGCTCTCCCTCGACACTCTACTGGATCGTGAGTTCATGGGACGTCACCGAGCCGAACATGTGTAGATCGCGGAGGTGCCGTACCTTTCGTGCCAGGATCGGTCGATCGTGAAGACGTATAACTACATCAACCACGTTGTCATAACGCTTCCGCTTATGGTCTACGAGGGTACGTGGACAACACTCTTCCCTCTCGTTGCTATGCATCACCATGATCTTGCGTGTGCGTAGGAAATTTTTTGAGATTACTGCGTTCCCCAACAGTGGCATCCGAGCCAGGTCTATGCGTAGATGTTATATGCACAAGTAGAACACAAAGGAGTTGTGGGCGTGGGTATATGCATATTGCTTGCCGTCACTAGTTGATTCTAGATTCGGCGGTATTGTTGGATGAAGCGCCCCAGACCGACATTACGCGTACGCTTACGCGAGACTGGTTCTGCCGACGTGCTTCGCACACAGGTGGCTGGTGGGTGTCAGTTTCTCCAACTTTAGTTGAATCGGATTCAATGAACAGTGTTCTTTCTGAAGATCAGAAAGCAATCACTATACCGCGTTGTGGTTTTTGATGCGTAGGTGAGAACAGTTCTTGCTCAGCCCGTAGCAGCCACGTAAAACTTGCAACAACAAAGTAGAGGACGTCTAACCTGCTTTTGCAGGGCATGTTGTGATGTGATACGGTCAAGGCATGATGCTAAATTTTATTGTTTAAGATGATCATGTTTTGTAACACAGTTATCGGCAACTGGCAGGAGCCATATGGTTGTCGCTTTATTGTATGAAATGCAATCACCATGTGCTTTACTTTATCACTAAGCGATAACGATAGTCGTAGAAGCAATAGTTGGCGAGACGACAATGATGCTTCGATGGAGAACAAGGTGTCAAGCCGGCGACAATGATGATCATGGCGGTGCTTTGGAGATGGAGATCAAAGGCACAAGATGCTGATGGCCATATCATATCACTTATATTGATTGCATGTGATGTTTATCCTTTATGCATCTTATTTTGCTTAGTTCGACGGTAGCATTATAATATGATCTCTCACTAAATTTCAAGGTATAAGTGTTCTCCCTGAGTATGCACCGTTGCTATAGTTCGTCGTGCCGAGACACCACGTGATGATCGGGTGTGATAAGATCTATGTTCACATACAACGGGTGCAAGCCAGTTTTGCACACGTGGAATACTCGGGTTAAACTTGACGAGCCTAGCATATGCAGATATGGTCTCAGAACTCTGAGACCGAAAGGTCGAGCGTGAATCATATATTAGATATGATCAACATAGTGATGTTCAACATTGAAAACTACTCCATCTCACGTGATGATCGGACATGATTTAGTTGATGTGGATCACGTGATCACTTAGATGATTAGAGAAATGTCTGTCTAAGTGTGAGTTCTTAAGTAATTTGATTAATTGAACTTTAATTTATCATGAACTTAGTACCTGATAGTATTTTGCATGTCTATGTTGTTGTAGATAGATGGCCCGTGTTGTTGTTCCGTTGAATTTTAATGCATTCCTAGAGAAAGCTAAGTTGAAAGATGATGGTAGCAACTACACGGACCGGGTCCGTAACTTGAGGATTATCCTCATTGCTGCACAGAAGAATTACGTCATAGAAGCACCGCTGGGTGACAAACCCGCTGTAGGAGCAACGCCAGATGTTGTGAACACCTGACAGAGCAAAGCTGATGACTACTCGATAGTTCAGTGTGCCATGCTTTACAGCTTAGAACTGGGACTTCAACAACGTTTTGAACGTCATGGAGCATATGAGATGTTCCAGGAGTTGAAGTTAATATTTCAAGAAAATGCTTGGATTGAGAGATATGAAGTCTCCAATAAGTTCTACATCTGCAAGATGGAGGAGAATAGTTCTGTCAGTGAACATATACTCAGAATGTCTGGGTACCACAACCACTTGACTCAACTGGGAGTTAGTCTTCCTGATGATAGTGTCATTGACAGAGTTCTTCAATCACTGCCACCAAGCTATAAGAGCTTCGTGATGAACTATAATATGCAAGGGATGGATAAGACGATTCCTGAGCTATTCGCAATGCTAAAGGCTGCAGAGGTAGAAATCAAGAAGGAGCATCAAGTGTTGATGGTCAACAAGACCACCAGTTTCAAGAAAAAGGGTAAAGGGGAGAAGGGGAACTTCAAGAAGAACAACAAGCGAGTTGCTGCTCAAGTGAAGAAACCCAAGTCTGGACCTAAGCCTGAAACTGAGTGCTTCTACTGCAAAGGAACTGGTCACTGGAAGCGGAACTGCCCCAAGTATTTGGCGGAGAAGAAGGATGGCAAAGTAAAAGGTATATTTGATATACATGTTATTGACGTGTACCTTACTAATGCTCGCAGTAGTGCCTGGGTATTTGATACTGGTTCAGTTGCTAACATTTGCAACTCGGAGCAGGGGCTACGGATTAAGCGAAGATTGACTAAGGACGAGGTGACGATGCACGTGGGAAATGGTTCCAAAGTTGATGTGATCACCATCGGCACGCTACCTCTACATCTACCTTCGGGATTAGTTTTAGACCTAAATAATTGTTATTTGGTGCCAGCGTTGAGCATGAACATAATATCTGGATCTTATTTGATGCGAGACGGTTATTCATTTAAATCAGAGAATAATGGTTGTTCTATTTATATGAGTAATATCTTTTATGGTCATGTACCCTTGATGAGTGGTCTATTTTACTAAATCTTGATAGTAGTGATACACATGTTCATAGTATTGAAGCCCAAAGATGTAGAGTTGATAATGATAGTGCAACTTATTTGTGGCACTGCCGTTTAGGTCATATTGGTGTAAAGCACATGAAGAAACTCCATTCTGATGGACTTCTTGAATCACTTGATTATGAATCACTTGGTACTTGCGAACCATGCCTCATGGGCAAGATGACTAAAACTCCGTTCTCTGGAACAGTGGAGCGAGCAACATAGTTATTGGAAATCATACATACTGATGTATGTGGTCCAATGAACATTGAAGCTCGCGGCGGATATCGTTATTTTCTCACCTTCACAGATGATTTGAGCAGATATGGGTATATCTACTTAATGAAACATAAGTCTGAAACATTTGAAAAGTTCAAAGAATTTCAGAGTGAAGTGGAAAATTGTCGTAACAAGAAAATCAAGTTTCTACAATCTGATCGTGGAGGTGAATATTTGAGTTATGAGTTTGGACTTCATTTGAAACAATGCAGAATAGTTTCGCAACTCACGCCACCTGGAACACCACAACATAATGGTGTGTCCGAACGTCGTAACCGCATTTTATTAGATATGGTGCGATCTATGATGTCTCTCACTGATTTACCGCTATCGTTTTGGGGTTATGCTTTAGAGAAAGTTTCATTCACGTTAAATAGGGCACCATCTAAATCCGTTGAGACGACACCTTATGAACTGTGGTTTGGCAAGAAACCCAAGTTGTCATTTCTTAAAGTTTGTGGCTACGATGCTTATGTGAAAAAGCTTCAACCTGATAAGCTCGAACCCAAATCGGAGAAATGTGTCTTCATAGGATACCCAAAGGAGACTGTTGGGTACACCTTCTATCACTGATCCGAAGGCAAGATATTCGTTGCTAAAAATGGATCCTTTCTACAGAAGGAGTTTCTCTCGAAAGAAGTGAGTGGGAGGAAAGTAGAACTTAACGAGGTACCTTCTACCTTATTGGAAAGTAGTTCATCACTGAAATCAATTCCAGTGATTCCTACACCAGAAAGTGAGGAAGATAATGATGATGATCATGGAACTTCTGATCAAGTTACTACCGAACCTCGTAGGTCAACCAGAGTAAGATGCCACCAGAGTGGTACGGTATTCCTGTTCTGGAAGTCATGTTACTTGACCATGACGAACCTACGAACTATGATGAAGCGATGATGAGCCCAGATTCCGCAAAATGGCATGAGGCCATGAAATCTGAGATGGGATCCATGTATGAGAACAAAGTATGGACTTTGGTTGACTTGCCCGATGATCGGCAGGCCATAGAGAATAAATGGATCTTCAAGAAGAAGACTGACGCTGACGGTAATATTACTCTCTACAAAGCTCGACTTGTGGCAAAAGTTTTTGACAAGTTCAAGGAGTTGACTACGATGAGACCTTCTCACCCGTAGTGATGCTTAAGTCCGTCCAAATCATGTTAGCAATTGCCACATTTTATGATTATAAAATTTGGCAAATGGATGTCAAAACTGCATTCCTTAATGGATATCTTAAAGAAGAGTTGTATATGATGCAACCAGAAGGTTTTGTCGATCCAAAAGGTGCTAACAAAGTGTGCAAGCTCCAGCGATCCATTTATGGACTGGTGCAAGGCACTCGGAGTTGGAATATACGCTTTGATAGTGTGATCAAAACATATGGTTTTATACAGACTTTTGGAGAAGCCTGTATTTACAAGAAAGTGAGTGGGAGCTCCGTAGCATTTCTGATATTATATGTAGATGACATATTGTTGATCGAAAATGATACTGAATTTCTAAATAGCATAAAAGGATACTTCAATAAGAATTTTTCAATGAAAGGCCTCGGTGAAGCTGCTTATATATTGGGCATCAAGATCTATAGAGATAGATCAAGACACTTAATTGGACTTTCATAAAGCACATACCTTGATAAAGTTTTGAAGAAGTTCCAAATGGATCAGGCAAAGAAAGGGTTCTTGCATGTATTACAAGGTGTGAAGTTGAGTCAGACTCAATGCCCGACCACTGCAGAAGATAGAGAGAAAATGAAAGGTGTTCCCTATGCTTCAGCCACAGGCTCTATCATGTATGCAATGCTATGTACCAGACCTGATGTGTGCCTTGCTATCAGTTTAGCAGGGAGGTACCAAAGTAATCCAGGAGTGGATCACTGGACAGTGGTCAAGAATATCCTGAAATACCTGAAAAGGACTAATGATATGTTTCTCGTATATGGAGGTGACAAAGAGCTCGCCGTAAACGGTTACGTCGATGCAAGCTTTGACGTTGATCCGGATGACTCTAAGTCACAAACCGGATACGTGTTTTTATTAAATGGTGGAGCTGTCAGTTGGTGCAGTTCCAAGCAGAGCGTCGTGGCGGGATCTACGTGTGAAGTGGAATACATAGCTGCTTCGAAAGCAGCAAATGAAGGAGTCTGGATGAAGGAGTTCATATACGATCTAGGTGCCATACCTAGTGCATCAGGTCCAATGAAAATCTTTTGTGACAATACTGGTGCAATTGCCTTAGCAAAGGAATCCATATTTCACAAGAGAACCAAGCACATCAAGAGACACTTCAATTCCATCCGCGATCAAGTCAAGGAGGGAGACATAGAGATTTGCAAGATACATACGGATGTGAATGTTGCAGACCCGTTGACTAAGCCTCTCTCATGGGCAAAACATGATCAGCACCAAGACTCCATGGGTGCTAGAATCATTACAATGTAATCTAGATTATTGACTCTAGTGCAAGTGGGAGACTGAAGGAAATATGCCCTAGATGCAATAATAAAGTTGTTATTTATATTTCCTCATATCATGATAAATGATTGTTATTCATGCTAGAATTGTATTAACCAGAAACTTAGTACATGTGTGAATACATAGACAAACGGAGTGTCACTAGTTTGCCTCTACTTGACTAGCTCGTTGAATCAATGATGGTTATGTTTCCTAACCATAGACATGAGTTGTCATTTGATTAACGGGATCACATCATTAGAGAATGATGTGATTGACTTGACCCATCCATTCGCTTAGCACGATGATCGTTTAGTTTGTTGATATTGCTTTCTCCATAACTTATACATGTTCCTATGACTATGAGATCATGCAACTCCTGAATACCGGAGGAACACTTTGTGTGCTACTAAACGTCACAACATAACTGGGTGATTATAAAGGTGCTCTACAGGTGTCTCCGATGGTGTTTGTTGAGTTGGCATAGATCGAGATTAGGATTTGTCACTACGATTGTCGGAGAGGTATCTCTGGGCCATCTCGGTAATGCACATCACTATAAGCCTTGCAAGCAATGTAGCTAATAAGTTAGTTACAGGATGTAGCATTAAGGAATGAGTAAAGATACTTGCCGGTAACGATATTGAACTAGGTATTGAGATACTGACGATCAAATCTCGGGCAAGTAACAAACCGATGACAAAGGGAACAACGTATATCGTGATGCGGTTTGACCGATAAAGATCTTCATAGAATATGTAGGAACCAATATGAGCATCCAGGTTCCACTATTGGTTATTGACCGGAGACGTGTCTTGGTCATGTCTACATAGTTCTCAAACCCGTAGGGTCCGCACACTTAACGTTCGGTGACAATCGTATTATGAGTTTATGTGTTTCGATGTACCGAAGGTAGTTAGGAGTCCCGGATATGATCATGGACATGACGAGGAGTCTCGAAATGGTCGAGACATAAAGATCAATATATTGGACGACTATATTTGGACATCGAAATGGTTCCAGGTGAGATCGGGCATTTACCGATGTACCGGGAGGTTACCGGAACCCACGGGAGGTATATGGGCCTTATCGGGCCATAGTGGGAGAAAGGAGAAGGGTGCAAAGGAGGAGGCGCATACCCCCAAGCCCAATCCGAATTGGGAGGGGGGCGGCCCCCCTCTCCTTCCTCCCCCTTCCTTCTCTCCTAATCCAACTAGGGAAGGGGGGATCCAACTCCCGGTGGGAGTAGGACTCCCTTTGGGGCGTGCCTAGGAGGCTGGCCCCCTCCCCCTCCTCCACTCCTTTATATATGGGGGAGGGGGCACCCCATAGGCACACAAGTTGATCATTGATCTTTTAGCCGTGTGCGGTGCCCCCTCCACCATAATCCACCTCGTTCATATCGTAGCGGTGCTTAGGCGAGGCCCTGTTCCGGTACAATCATCATCACCGTCATCCCGCCATCATGATGACAAAGCTCCCCCTTGACACTCTATTGGATCATGAGTTCGTGGGACGTCACCGAGCCGAACATGTGCAGATCGCCGAGGTGCCGTACCTTTGGTGCCAGGATCGGTCGATCGTGAAGACGTACGACTGAAGGAAATATGCCCTAGAGGCAATAATAAAGTTATTATTTATTTCCTTATATCATGATAAATGTTTATTACTCATGCTAGAATTGTATTAACCAGAAATATAATACATGTGTGAATACATAGACAAACAAAGTGTCACTAGTATGCCTCTACTTGACTAGCTCGTTGACCAAAGATGGTTATGTTTCCTAACCATAGACATGAGTTGTCATTTGATTAATGGGATCACATCATTAGGAGAATGATGTGATTGACTTGACCCATTCCGTTAGCTTAGCACTTGATTGTTTAGTTTGTTGCTATTGCTTTCTTCATGACTTATACATGTTCCTATGACTATGAGATTATGAAACTCCCGTTTACCGGAGGAACACTTTGTGTGCCACCAAACGTCACAACATAACTGGGTGATTATAAAGGTGCTCTACATGTGTCTCCGAAGGTATTTGTTGGGTTGGCGTATTTCGAGATTAGGATTTGTCACTCCGATTGTCGGAGAGGTATCTCTGGGCCCACTCGGTAATGCACATCACTATAAGCCTTGCAAGCATTGCAACTAATGAGTTAGTTGCGGTATGATGTATTACGGAACGAGTAAAGAGACTTGCCGGTAACAATATTGAACTAGGTATTGAGATACCGACGATCGAATCTCGGGCAAGTAACATACCGATGACAAAGGGAACACCGTATGTTGTTATGCGGTTTGACCGATAAAGATCTTCGTAGAATATGTAGGAGCCAATTTGAGCATCCAGGTTCCGCTATTGGTTATTGACCGGAGACGTGTCTCGGTCATGTCTACATAGTTCTCGAACCCGTAGGGTCCGCACGCTTAAAGTTCGATGACGGTTATATTATGAGTTTATGTGTTTTGATGTACCGAAGGTAGTTCGGAGTCCCGTATGAGATCGGGGACATGACGAGGAGTCTCGAAATGGTCGAGACGTAAAGATCGATATATTGGACGACTATATTCGGACATCGGAAAGGTTTCGAGTGATTCGGGTATTTATCGGAGTACCGGGGAGTTACGAGAATTCGCCGGGGAGTGTATGGGCCTTATTGGGCTTTAGGGGAAAGAGAGAGAGGCAGGTCCCGCCCCCCAAGGCCTAGTACGAATTGGACTAGGGGGAAGGGTTGCGCCCCCTCCTTCCTTCTCTTCTCTTTTCCCTTTCCTTCTCTCCTACTCCTACTACTTGGAAGGGCTCCTAGTTCTACTAGGAAAGGGGGAATCCTACTCCCGGTGGGAGTAGGACTCCCCTAGGGCGCGCCATAGAGAGGGCCGGCCCCTCCCCTCCTCCACTCCTTTATATACGTGGCCAGGGGGCACCCCATAGAGACAACAACTGATCTCTTGATCTCTTAGCCGTGTGTGGTGCCCCCCGCCATCATAATCCACCTCGATCATATCATAGCAGTGCATAGGCGAAGCCCTGCGTCGGTAGAACATCATCATCGTGACCACGCCATCATGCTGACGGAACTCTCCCTCAAAGCTCGGCTGGATCGGAGTTCGAGGGACGTTATCGAGTTGAACGTGTGCAGAACTCGGAGGTGCCGTGCGTTCGGTACTTGATCGGTCGGATCGTGACGACGTACGACTACATCAACCGCGTTGTGCCAACGCTTCCGCTTTCGGTCTACAAGGGTATGTGGACACACTCTTCCCTCTCGTTGCTATGCATCACCATGATCTTGTGTGTGCGTAGGAATTTTTTTGAAATTACTACGTTCCCAAACAGTGGCATTCGAGCCAGGTTTTATGCGTTGATGTAATATGCACGAGTAGAACACAAGTGAGTTGTGGGCGATATAAGTCATACTGCTTACCAGCATGTCACACTTTGGTTCGGCGGTATTGTTGGATGAAGCGGTCTGGACCGACATTACGCGTACGCTTACGCGAGACTGGTTTTACCGCCGTGCTATGCACACAGGTGACTAGCGGGTGTCAGTTTCTCCAACTTTAGTTGAACCGAGTGTGGCTACGCCCGGTCCTTGAGAAGGTTAAAACAACACTAACTTGACAAACTATCATTGTGGTTTTGATGCGTAGGTAAGAACGATTCTTGCTCAGCCCGTAGCAGCCACGTAAAACTTGCAACAACAAAGTAGAGGATGTCTAACTTGTTTTTGCAGGGCATGTTGTGATGTGATATGGTCAAGACATGATGAGATATAAGTTGTTGTATAAGATGATCATGTTTTCTTGAAGTTATCGGCAACTGGCAGAAGCCTTATGGTTGTCTCTTTATTGCATAGGATGCAAGCGCCAAATAATTGCTTTACTTTATCGCTATGCGATAGCAATAGTTACAAGAGCAATAGTTGGCGAGATGACCATGTGACGACACATTGATATAGATCAAGATGATGGAGATCATGGTGTCATGCTGGTGACGATGGAAATCATGACGATGCTTTGGAGATGGAGATCAAAGGCACAAGATGATGATGGCCATATCATGTCACATATTTTGATTGCATGTGATGTTTATCTTTTACACATCTTATTTTGCTTAGTTCGATGGTAGCTTTATAAGATGATCTCTCACTAATTATCAAGGTACAAGTGTTCTCCCTGAGTATGCACCGTTGCGAAAGTTCTTCATGCTGAGACACCACATGATGATCGGGCGTGATAGGCTCTACGTTCAAATACAACGGGTGCAAAATAGTTGCACACGCGGAATACTCAAGTTAAACTTGATGAGCCTAGCATATAACAGATATGACCTCGGAACACTGAGACCGAAAGGTCGAGCGTGAATCATATAGTAGATATGATCAACATAGTGATGTTCACCATTGAAACTACTCCATCTCACGTGATGATCGGACATGGTTTAGTTGATATGGACCACGTGATCACTTAGAGGATTAGAGGGATGTCTATCTAAGTGGGAGTTCTTAAGTAATATGATTAATTGAACTTAAATTTATCATGAACTTAGTCCTGGTAGTATTAGCATATCTATGTTGTAGATAAATAGCTCGTGTTTAGCTTCCCTGTTTTATTTTTGATATGTTCCTAGAGAAAACTAAGTTGAAAGATGTTAGTAACAATGATGCGGATTGGATCCGTGATCTGAGGTTTATCCTCATTGCTGCACAGAAGAATTATGTCCTTGATGCACCGCTAGGTGACAAACCTATTACAGGAGTAGATGCAGATGTTATGAATGTTTGGCTAGCTCAATATGATGACTACTTGATAGTTTAGTGCACCATGCTTAAACGGCTTAGAATCGGGACTTCAAAGACGTTTTGAACATCATGGACCATATGATATGTTCTAGGAGTTGAAGTTAATATTTCAAGCAAATACCCGAGTTGAGAGATATGAAGTCTCCAACAAGTTCTATAGCTAAAAGATGGAGGAGAATATCTCAAGCAGTGAGCATGTGCTCAGATTGTCTGGGTACTACAATCGCTTGAATCAAGTGGGAGTTAATCTTCCAGATAAAATAGTGATTGACAGAATTCTCTAGTCACCATCACCAAGTTAGTAGAACTTCGTGATGAACTATAATATGCAAGGGATAACGGAAATGATTCCCAAGCTCTTCGTGATGCTGAAATCGATGAAGGTAGAAATCAAAAAAAGCATCAAGTGTTGATGGTAAACAAAACCACTAGTTTCAAGTAAAGGGACAAAGGGAAGAAAGGGGAACTTCAAGAAGAACGGCAAGCAAGTTGCTGCTCAAGTGAAAAAACCCAAGTCTGGACCTAAGCCTGAAACTGAGTGCTTCTACTGCAAAGGGACTGGTCACTGGAAGCGGAACTACCCCAAGTAATTGGCGGATAAGAAGGATGGCAAAGTGAACATAGGTATATTTGATATACATGTTATTGATGTGTACTTAACTAGTGTTTATAGCAACCCCTCAGTATTTGATACTAGTTCAGTTGGTAAGAATAGTAACTCGAAATGGTAGTTGCAGAATGAACAGAGAGTAGTTAAGGGTGAAGTGACGATGTGTATTGGAAATGGTTCCAAGATTGATATGATCAGCATCGCACACTCCCTATACTTTCGGGATTAGTGTTAAACCTAAAATAAATGTTATTTAGTGTTTGCATTGAGCATGAATATGATTGGATCATGTTTATTGCAATACGGTTATTCATGTAAGTTAGAGAATAATTGTTGTTCTGTTTACATGAATAAAACCTGCTGTGGTCATACACCCAATGAAAATGGTTTGTTGGATCTCGATCATGGTGATACACATTTTCATAATATTGAAGCCAAAAGATGCAAAGTTAATAATGATAGTGCAACTTATTTGTGGCACTGCCATTTAGGTCATATTGGTGTGATACGTCCATTTTGCATCATGCTTTTATATCGGTATTTATTGCATTATGGGCTGTTATTTCACATTATGTCACAATACTTATGGCTATTCTCTCTTATTTTACAAGGTTTACATAAGGAGGGAAATGCCGGCAGCTGGAATTCTGGGCTGGAAAAGGAGCAAATATTAGAGACCTATTCTACACAACTCCAAAAGTCCCGAAACTCCACAGAACACCTTATAATAAATAATGAAAAATCCTCGCCAAAGATGAAGACCAGGGGGCCACACCCTTCTCACGAGGGTGGGGGGCGCCCCCCCCCCCCAGGGCGCGCCCCCTTCCTCGTGGGCCCCCTGGTGGCTCTCCGATGACCATCTTCTCCTATATGAAGTCTTTCGTCAAGAAAAAAATAGGAAGCAACCTTTCGGGACGAAACTCCGCCGTCACGAGGTGGAACCTTGGCGGATCCAATCTAGAGCTCCGGCAGAGCTGTTCTGCCGGGGAAACTTCCCTCCCGGAGGGGGAAATCATCGCCATCGTCATCACCAACGCTCCTCTCATCGGGAGAGGGCAATCTCCATCAACATCTTCATAAGCACCATCTCATCTCAAAACCCTAGTTCATCTCTTGTATCCAATTCTTGTCTCCAAGTCCGGGATTGGTGCTAGTAGGTTGCTAGTAGTGTTAATTACTCCTTGTAGTTGATGCTAGTTGGTTTAATTGGTGGAAGATCATATGTTCAGATCCTTTATGCATATTAATACCCCTCTGATTATGAACATGAATATGCTTTGTGAGTAGTTACGTTTGTTCCTGAGGACAAGGGAGAAGTCTTGCTATTAGTAGTCATGTGAATTTGGTATTCGTTTGATATTTTGATGAGAGGTATGTTGTCTAGCCTCTAGTGGTGTTATGTGAACATCGACTACATAACACTTCACCATTATTTGGGCCTAGAGGAAGGCATTGGGAAGTAATAAGTAGATGATGGGTTGCTAGAGTGACAGAAGCTTAAACCCTAGTTTATGCGTTGCTTCGTAAGGGGCTGATTTGGATCCATATGTTTCATGCTATGGTTAGGTTTACCTTAATACTTTTGTTGTAGTTGCGGATGCTTGCAATAGAGGCTAATAATAAGTGGGATGCTTGTTCAAGTAAGAACAGCACCCAAGCACCGGTCCACCCACATATCAAATTATCAAAGTATCGAAAGCGAATCATATGAACATGATGAAAACTAGCTTGACGATATTCCCATGTGTCCTCGGGAGCACTTTTCCTTATATAAGAGTTTGTCCAGGCTTGTCCTTTGCTACAAAAAGGATTGGGCCACCTTGCTGCACTTTATTTACTTTTGTTACTTGTTGCTCATTACAAATTATCTCATTACAAAACTACCTGTTACCACTTATTTTAGTACTTGCAGAGAATACCTTGCTGAAAACCGTTTATCATTTCCTTCTGCTCCTCGTTGGGTTCGACACTCTTACTTATCGAAAGGACTACGATAGATCCCCTATACTTGTGGGTCATCAAGACTCTTTTCTGGCGCCGTTGCCAGGGAGTGAAGCGCCTTTGGTAGGTGGAATTTGGTAAGGAAAAATTTATATAGTGTGCTGAAATTTACTGTCACTTGTCACTATGGAAAGTAATCCTCTGAGGGGCTTGTTCAGGGTATCTTCACCCCGACCAGTAGAGCAAAGAGTTGCTCCTCAACCTACTAAACCTATTGAAAATCAAATTCCTTATGAGTATCCTTTGAGTATAATAGAAAAACAGCTAGCTAATCCTTTTACAGGAGATGGAACAAAGCATCCTGATGAACACCTAATATATGTGGATGAAGTTTGTGGACTATTTAAGCTTGCAGGTATTTCCGATGATGTTGCTAAGAAGAAGTTCTTCCCTTTATCTTTGAAGGGAGACGCATTGACATGGTATAGGCTATGTGATGATATTGGATCATGGAACTATAGAAGATTGAAATTGGAATTTCATCAAAAGTATTACCCTATGCATCTTGTTCATCATGATCGCAATTATATATATAATTTTTGGTCTCGCGAAGGAGAAAGCATCACTCAAGCTTGGGGGAGGCTTAAATCAATGTTATATTCATTCCCCAATCATCAGCTTCCAAGAGAAACAATTCTTCAAAAAAATTATGCTCGGCTTTCTAATAACAATCGCACCATGCTTGATAGTTCTTGTGTTGGCTCTTTTGTGATGAAGACTATTGAATTCAAATGGGATTTATTGGATAGAATTAAACGCAACTCTGAAGATTGGGACCTCGACAATGGTAAGGAGTCAGGTATGACACCTAAGTTTGATTGTGTTAAATCTTTCATGGATACCAATGTTTTTCGTAAGTTTAGCACTAAATATGGACTTGATTCTGAGATAGTAGCTTCTTTCTGTGAATCTGTTGCTACTTATGTTGATCTCCCTAAGGAGAAGTGGTTTAAATATTATCCTCCCATAGAAGTAAAAGTAGTTGCACCTATTAAAGTTGAAGAAAAGACTGTCACTTATAATGATCCTATTGTTCCTACTTCTTATGTTGAGAAACCACCTTTCCCTGTTAGGATAAAGGATCATGCTAAAGCTTCAACTATAGTTCGTAAAAGCAATATTAAAATATATACACCTCCTGAGCAAGTTAAAGTTGAACCTAATATTGCTATTGTTAAAGAGCTCTTGTCTAACAATATTGATGGGCATGTTATTCAGTTCTGCGGTGAAACTGCTAGAATTGCTAAACCGTGTGCTAAAGATAAACATAGACCTGTGGTAGGCGTGCCTGTTATTTCTGTTAAAATAGGAGATCATTGTTATCATGGCTTATGTGATATGGGTGCTAGTGCTAGTGTTATACCTTATGACTTGTATAAAGAAATCAAGCATGAAATTGCACATGCTGAGTTAGAAGATATTGATGTCACAATTAAACTTGCTAATAGAGATACTATTTCAGCAATGGGAATTGTTAGAGATGTTGAAGTCTTGTGCGGGAAAACTAAATATTATGCTGATTGTCTTGTTCTTAGTTCTCCACAAGATAGCTTTTGTCCCATTATATTTGGTAGACCCTTCTTGAATACAGTTAATGCTAGGATAGACTGCGAAAAGAATGTTGTTACTATTGGCTTGGATGATATGACTCATGAGTTTAATTTCTCTAAATGTAGTAAACAACACCGTGAAGAAGAATTGCCTAGTAAGGATGAAATTATTGGTCTTGCTTCTGTTGCCATACCTCCTAATGATCCTTTAGAACAATATTTGCTAGACCATGAGAATGATATGTTTATGAATAAAAGAAGGGAAATAGATGAAGTATTCTTTAAACAAGAACATATGCTAAAACACAATTTGCCTGTTGAAATCCTAGGGGATCCTCCTCCACCTAAGGGTGATCCCGTGTCTGAGCTTAAACCGTTGCCTGATAATCTTAAATATGCTTATCTTGATGAAAAGAAGATATATCCTATTATTATTAGTGCTAACCTTTCAGAGCATAAAGAAGAAAGATTATTGAAAACTCTGAAGAAGCACCGTGCTGCTATTGGATATACTCTTGATGATCTTAAGGGCATTAGTCCTACTCTATGTCAAGATAAAATAAATTTGGAAGCAGATGCCAAACCAGTTCGTGATCCTCAATGACGTCTGAATCCTAAAATGAAAGAAGTGGTAAGAAAAGAAATACTAAAGCTTCTGGAGGCAGGTATAATTTATCCCGTTGCTGATAGTCAGTGGGTAAGTCCTGTTCATTGTGTCCCTAAGAAGGGAGGCATTACTGTTGTTCCTAATGATAAAGATGCATTGATTCCATAAAGAATTATTACCAGTTATAGGATGGTAATTGATTTTCGCAAATTAAATAAGGCTACTAAGAAAGACCATTACCCCTTACCTTTTATCGATCAAATGCTAGAAAGACTATGCAAACATACACATTATTGCTTTCTAGATGGTTATTCTGGTTTCTCTCAAATACCTGTGTCGGCTAAAGATCAATCAAAGACTACTTTTACATGCCCTTTTGGTACTTTTGCTTATAGACGTATGCCTTTTGGTTTATGTAATGCACATGCTACCTTTCCAAGATGCATGATGGCTATATTCTCTGACTTTTGTGAAAAGATTTGTGAGGTTTTCATGGACGACTTTTCCGTCTATGGATCTTCTTTTGATGATTGCTTGAGCAATCTTGATCGAGTTTTGCAGAGATGTGAAGAAACTAATCTTGTCTCGAACTGGGAAAAGTGCCACTTTATGGTTAATGAAGGTATTGTCTTGGGGCATAAAGTTTCTGAAAGAGGTATTGAAGTTGATAAAGCCAAGGTTGATGCTATTGAAAAGATGCCATGTCCCAAGGACATCAAAGGTATAAGAAGTTTCCTTGGTCACGCTGGATTTTATAGGAGGTTCATCAAGGACTTTTCAAAAATTTCTCGGGCTCTGACTAATTTATTACAAAAAGATATACCATTTGTCTTTGATGATGATTGTGTAGAAGCATTTGAAATACTTAAGAAAGCATTAGCCTCTGCACCTATTGTTCAGCCACCTGATTGGAATTTTCCCTTTGAAATTATGTGTGATGCTAGTGATTATGCTGTAGGTGCTGTTCTAGGGCAAAGAGTTGATAAGAAACTAAATGTTATCCATTATGCTAGTAAGACTCTAGACAATGCTCAAAGAAATTATGCTACTACTGAAAAAGAACTTTTAGCAGTTGTATTTGCTTCTGATAAGTTCAGACCTTGTATTGTTGATCTAAAGTAACTATCCACACTGATCATGCTGCTATTAAATATCTTATGGAAAAGAAAGATGCTAAACCTAGACTTATTAGATGGGTTCTCTTGCTACAAGAATTTGATTTGCATATTGTTGACAGAAAAGGAGCTGAAAACCCCGTTGCAGACAACTTATCGAGGTTAGAGAATTTTCTTGATGACCCACTACCTATTGATGATAGTTTTCCTAATGAACAATTAAATGTCATAAGTACTTCTCGTAGTACCCCTTGGTATGCTGATTATGCTAATTACATAGTTGCTAAATTTATACCACCTAGCTTCACATACCAACAAAAGAAAAAGTTCTTCTATGATTTGAGACATTACTTTTGGGATGACCCACATCTTTATAAAGAAGGAGTAGATGGTGTTATTAGACGTTGTGTACCTGAGCATGAACAGGAACAGATCCTACGCAAGTGCCACTCCGAAACTTATGGAGGACACCACGCGGGAGATAGAACTGCACATAAGGAATTGCAATCCGGTTTTTATTGGCCTACTCTCTTCAAGGATGCCCGTAAGTTTGTCCTATCTTGTGATGAATGTCAAAGAATTGGCAATATTAGTATACGTCAAAAATGCCTATGAATTATTCACTTGTTATTGAACCATTTGATGTTTGGGGCTTTGATTATATGGGACCTTTTCCTGCCTCTAATGGATATACACATATTTTAGTTGCTGTTGATTACGTTACTAAGTGGGTAGAAGCTATTCCAACTAGTAGTGCTGATCAGAACACTTCTATTAAAATGCTTAAAGAAGTTATTTTTCCGAGGTTTGGAGTCCCTAGATATTTAATGACTGATGGTGGTTCACATTTTATTCATGGTGCTTTGCATAAAATGCTTGCTAAATATGACGTCAATCATAGAATTGCATCTCCGTATCACCCACAGTCTAGTGGTCAAGTAGAATTGAGTAATAGAGAAGTCAAATTAATTTTGCAAAAGACTGTCAATAGGTCTAGAAAGAATTGGTCCAAGAAACATGATGATGCATTATGGGCCTATAGAACTGCATATAAAAATCCCATGGGTATGTCTCCGTATAAAATGGTATATGGAAAAGCATGTCACTTACCTCTCGAACTAGAATATAAGGCATATTGGGCTATTAAAGAGCTCAACTATGATTTCAAACTTGCCGGTGAAAAGAGGTTATTTGATATTAGCTCACTTGATGAATGGAGAACCAAAGCTTATGAAAATGCCAAGTTGTTTAAAGAAAAGGTTAAAAGATGGCATGACAAAAGGATACAAAAGCGTGAGTTTAATGTAGGTGATTATGTATTGCTATACAACTCTCATTTAAGATTTTTTGCAGGGAAACTTCTCTCTAAATGGGAAGGCCCCTATGTTATCGAGGAGGTCTATCGTTCCGGTGCCATAAAAATCAACAACTTCGAAGGCACAAATCCGAAGGTGGTAAACGGTCAAAGAATCAAACATTATATCTCAGGTAATCCCATAAATTGAAACCAATATTATTGAAACCGTAACCGTGGAGGAATACATAAGGGACACTTTCCAGAACGTTTCAGACTCCAAAAAGGAATAGGTATGTGGTACGGTAAGTAAACCAACTCCAAAACAATTTTTAAGGCAATATTTCTCCGTTTTGGAATATTTAGAAAAATAGAAAATTAAGTAGCAGTCCGGGAAGGACAGGAGGGCCTCACGAGGGTGGAGGGCGCGCCCCCCTACCTCGTGAGCTCCTCGTGTGCCTTCTGGACTCCGTTTTCTTGCACGATACGTATTTTGGTCTGTAAAAATTCATTATATATTCTCCCGAAGGTTTTGACTCCCGTATCACGCAAAAATCCCTTATCTTTGTTTTGAGTTGTCCTGCTGCAGACAGAGCAACATGTCGTCCCAGGATTCGGAAGGAGAAAGCTATGTAGCTGATTACCTTGCAGACCCTAAGGTTTATGGGGATGTGGAGCCTTGTGGTTGGACTACGGAAGAAGAAGAAGACTATGAACCCAAGAGGAAGGAGGAGACGGGCTCAGATGAAGATGAAGTCCCACTACCTCAACCTGGGGACATGCATGTGGAGTTCAAAAAGTCAAGCCTCCCGGATAGGGTAAAGAAACCTAAGATCGAGTTTATCCCTTTTCGCCTCTTGCAGGAGAACAAGCAGGAACTATGCAAAAAGATACTGAGCTTGGAGCAGGAGATCGAGGACCTAAGGGACCAAAATTCTGTCCTCAAATGCAAATAAAGGAAGAAGCCTACGCCATCAACAAAATCACCACCGTCTCCTCCAACAAAGAAGAATTGAGTATCCGGGTATGGGCACTCCACTTGGCAACTGCCAAGCTTGGGGGAGTGCCCCGGTATCGTATCACCATCACTTTTATCTTTACCATTTTCCTTAGTTCGATCTCATTAGTAGTATTTTGATCTAGTAGAATAAAGTTTATGGCATGATCTAGTTGTGAGTTTTGCTTTATTACCCTTCTATGCAATCGAGTTCGTGAGCTATATAATAAAGATTAGTGATTGAGTCAAGGGCTTGCTTATTTTTTCCATGATCCCAAATAAAAGAAAAGAAAAGAGGAAGAAATTAAAAGAAACAAAGAGATCATATGGATCTCATGGAGAGTAATGAGCTCACATAGAAAAAGTATGATGAATAAAAGTTGTTGGGAGTTGACAAGCATAGTTTTGGTCATTGTTGCAATTAATAGGAAGTAATAAAGAAAGAGAGGTCTTCACATATAGATATACTATCTTGGACATCTTTTATGATTGTGAGCACTCATTAAAATATGACATGCTAAAGAGTTGACATTGGACAAGGAAGACAACATAATGGGTGATGTTTTCTTACATCTGAGATAAATTATATTGTCTTGGATCTTCCAACATGTTGAGCTTGCCTTTCCCCCTCATGCCAGCAAAATTCATTGCACCAAGTAGAGATACTACTTGTGCTTCCAAATACCCTTAAACCAGTTTTGCCATGAGAGTCCACCATATCTACCTATGGATTGAATAAGATCCTTCAAGTAAGTTGTCATCGGTGCAAAGCAATAAAAATTGCTCTCTAAATATGTATGATTGATTGGTGTGGGAGAAATCAGCTTTATACGATCTTGTGATGTGGAAGTAATAAAAGGGACGGACTGCATAATAAAGGTTCATATCACAAGGGGCAATATAAAGTGACGTTCTTTCGCATTAAGATTTTGTGCATCCAACCATAAAAGCGCATGGCAACCTCTGCTTCCCTTTGCGAAGGGCCTATCTTTTATCATTATCTTCTACCTTATGCAAGAGTCATGGTGATTTTCACCCTTCCTTTTTACACTTTATCCTTTGGCAAGCACAGTATGTTGGAAAGATCCTGGTATATATGGCTAATTGGATGTGAGTTTCCATGAACTATTACTGTTGACATTACCCTTGAGGTAAAACGTTGGGAGGCAAGACTATAAGCCCCTATCCTTCTCTGTGTCCGATTAAAACTCCATACCCATAAGTATTGCGCGAGTGTCAGCAATTGTGAAAGATTATATGATAGTTGAGTATGTGGACTTGCTGAAAAGCTCTTATACATTGACTCTTTCCTATGTTATGATAAATTGCAATTGCTTCAATGACCGAGATTGTAGTTTGTTAGTTTTCAATGAAGTTTACGATTCATACCTGATATTGTGATTGAATTATTACTCTAGCATTAGAGATCATATGACAAAAATTATATAAGTTGTTGTTATAAGAATGATAATGATGCCCTCATGTTTGTATTTTATTTTTATCGACACCTTCATCTCTAAACATGTGGACATATTTTTCGATTTCGGCTTTTCGCTTGAGGACAAGCGAGGTCTAAGCTTGGGGGAGTTGATACGTCCATTTTGCATCATGCTTTTGTATCGATATTTATTGCATTATGGGCTGTTATTTCACATTATGTCACAATACTTATGGCTATTCTCTCTTATTTTACAAGGTTTACATAAGGAGGGAGAATGCCGACAGCTGGAATTCTGGGCTAGAAAAGGAGCAAATATTAGAGACCTATTCTACACAACTCCAAAAGTCCTGAAACTCCACGGAACACCTTATAATAAATAATGAAAAATCCTCGCCAAAGACGAAGACCAGGGGGCCCACACCCTTCTCACGAGGGTGGGGGCGCCCCCCTAGGGCGTGCCCCCCTGCCTCGTGGGCCCCCTGGTGGCTCTCCGATGACCATCTTCTCCTATATGAAGTCTTTTGTCGAGAAAAAAATAGGAAGCAACCTTTCGGGACGAAACTCCGCCGCCACGAGGCGGAACCTTGGCGGATTCAATCTAGAGCTCCGCCAGAGCGGTTCTGCCGGGGAAACTTCCCTCCCGGAGGGGGAAATCATCGCCATCGTCATCACCAACGCTCCTCTCATCAGGAGAGGGCAATCTCCATCAACATCTTCATAAGCACCATCTCATCTCAAAACCCTAGTTCATCTCTTGTATCCAATTCTTGTCTCCAAGTCCGGGATTGGTGCTAGTAGGTTGCTAGTAGTGTTAATTACTCCTTGTAGTTGATGCTAGTTGGTTTAATTGGTGGAAGATCATATGTTCAGATCCTTTATGCATATTAATACCCCTCTGATTATGAACGTGAATATGCTTTGTGAGTAGTTACATTTGTTCCTGAGGACAAGGGAGAAGTCTTGCTATTAGTAGTCATGTGAATTTGGTATTCGTTCGATATTTTGATGAGATGTATGTTGTCTAGCCTCTAGTGGTGTTATGTGAACATCGACTACATAACACTTCACCATTATTTGGGCCTAGAGGAAGGCATTGGGAAGTAATAAGTAGATGATGGGTTGCTAGAGTGACAAAAGCTTAAACCCTAGTTTATGCGTTGCTTCGTAAGGGGCTGATTTGGATCCATATGTTTCATGCTATGGTTAGGTTTACCTTAATACTTTTGTTGTAGTTGCGGATGCTTGCAATAGAGGTTAATCATAAGTGGGATGCTTGTTCAAGTAAGAACAGCACCCAAGCACCGGTCCACCCACGTATCAAATTATCAAAGTACCAAACGCGAATCATATGAACGTGATGAAAACTAGCTTGACGATATTCCCATGTGTCCTCGGGAGCGTTTTTCCTTATATAAGAGTTTGTCCAGGCTTGTCCTTTGCTACAAAAAGGATTGGGCCACCTTGCTGCACTTTATTTACTTTTGTTACTTGTTGCTCGTTACAAATTATCTCATTATAAAACTATCTGTTACCACTTATTTCAGTACTTGCAGAGAATACCTTGCTGAAAACCGTTTATCATTTCCTTTTGCTCCTCGTTGGGTTCGACACTCTTACTTATCCAAAGAACTACGATAGATCCCCTATACTTGTGGGTCATCATGGTGTAAAGCGCATGAAGAAAATCCATGCTGATGGGCTTTTGGAATCACTTGATTATGAATCAGTTGATGCTTGCGAACCATGCCTCATGGGTAAGATGACTAAAACTCCGTTCTCCGGAACAATGGAGCGAGCAAAAGATTTGTTGGAAATCATACATACTGATGTATGTGGTCTGATGAATATTGAGGCTCGCGACAGGTATCATTATTTTCTGATCTTCACAGATGATTTGAGCAGATATGAGTATATCTACTTGATGAAACACAAGTCTGAAACATTTGAAAAGTTCAAAGAATTTCAAAGTGAAGTGGAGAATCATCATAACAAAAATAAATATTTCTACGATATGATTGCAGAACTAAAATATTTGAGTTACGAGTTTGTCCTTCAGTTAAAACAATGTGAAATAGTTTCACTACTCACGCCACCTGGAACACCACAGTGTAATGGTGTGCGAACGTCGTAATCGTACTTTATTAGATATGGTGCGATCTATGACGTCTCTTACTGATTTACCGCTATCATTTTGTGGTTATGCATTAGAGACAGTTGCATTCACATTAAAAGGGCACCATCTAAATCCGTAGATACGACACCGTATGAACTGTGGTTTAGCAAGAAACCTAAGCTGTCGTTTCTTAAAATTTGGGGTTGCAATGCTTATGTGAAAAAGTTTCATCTTGATAAGCTCAAGCCCAAGTCGGAGACGTGCATCTTCATAGGATACCCAAAAGAAAATGTTGGGTACACCTTCTATCCCAGATCCGAAGGCAAGATATTCATTGCTGAGAATGGATCCTTTCTAGAGAAGGAGTTTCTCTCGAAAGAAGTGAGTGGGAGGAAAGTAGAACTTGATGAGGTAACTGTACCTGCTCCATTATTGGAAAGTAGTTCATCACAGAAATCTGTTCCTGTGACTACTACACCAAATAGTGATGAAGCTAATGATGATGATCATGTAACTTCAGATCAAGTTACTACCAAACCTCGTAGGTAAACCAGAGTAATATCCGCACCAGAGTGGTACGGTAATCCTGTTCTGGAGGTCATATTACTTGACCATGACGAACCTACGGACTATGAGGAAGCGATGATGAGCCCAGATTCCACGAAATGGCTTGAGGCCATGAAATCTGAGATAAGATCCATGTATAAGAAGAAAGTATGGACTTTGATTGACTTGCCCAAAGATCGGCGAGCCATTGAGATTAAATGGATCTTCAAGAGGAAGACGAACACTGATAGTAGTGTTACTATCTACAAAGCTAGAATTGTCGCAAAAGGTTTTCGACAAGTTCAAGGTGTTGACTATGATGAGAGTTTCTCACTCGTATCTATGCTTAAGTCTGTCCGAATCATGTTAGCAATTACCACATTTTATGAAATCTGGCAAATGGATAAACAAAACTACATTCCTTAATGGATTTATTAAAGAAGAGTTGTATATGATGCAACAAGAAAGTTTTGTCAATCCTAAAGGTGCTAACAAAATATGCAAGCTCCAGCGATCCATCTGTGGACTAGTGCAAGCATCTCGGAGTTGGAATATATGCTTTGATAAGCTGATCACAACATATAGTTTTATACAGACTTGTGGTGAAGCCTGTATTTACAAGAAAGTGAGTGGGAGCACTACAACATTTCTGATAAGTATATGTGAATGACATATTGTTGATCGGAGATAATGTAGAATTATTCTGCAAAGCATAAAGGAGTGTTTGAAAGGAGTTTTTCAAAGAAATACCTCGGTGAAACTGCTTACATATTGAGCATCAAGATCTATAGAGATAGATTAAGACGCTTGATAAGTTTTTCAATGAGTACATACCTTGACAAGATTTTTAAGTAGTTCAAAATGGAACAGTCAAAGAAAGAGTTATTGCCTGTGTTACAGGGTGTGAAACTGAGTAAGACTCAAAGCCCGACCACGACAGAAGATAGAAAGAGAATGAAAGTCATTCCCTATGCCTTGGCCATAGGTTCTATAAAATATGCCATGCTGTGTACCAGATCTATTGTATACCCTACACTGATTTTGGCAAGGGAGTACAGTAGTGATCTAGGAGTGGATCACTAGACAACGGCAAAATTATCCTTAGTGGAATAAGGATATGTTTCTCGATTATGGAGGTGACAAAAAAGGTTCGTCATAAAGGGTTACGTCGATGCAAATTTTGACACTGATCCAGATGACTCTAAATCTCAATCTGGATACATATTGAAAGTGGGAGCAATTAGCTAGGGTAACTTCGTGCAGAGCATTGTTGACATAGAAATTTGCAAAATACTTACGGATCTGAATGTGGCAGACCCGTTGACTAAACTTCTCTCACAAGCAAAACATGATCACACCTTAGTACTCTTTGGGTGTTAATCACATAGCGATGTGAACTAGATTATTGACTCTAGTAAACCCTTTGGGTGTTGGTCACATGTCGATGTGAACTATGGGTGTTAATCACATGGTGATGTGAACTATTGGTATTAAATCACATGGCGATGTGAACTAGATTACTGACTCTAGTGCAAGTGGGAGACTGAAGGAAATATGCCCTAGAGGCAATAATAAAGTTATTATTTATTTCCTTATATCATGATAAATGTTTATTATTCATGCTAGAATTGTATTAACCGGAAACATAATACATGCGTGAATACATAGACAAACAAAGTGTCACTAGTATGCCTCTACTTGACTAGCTCATTGATCAAAGATGGTTATGTTTCCTAACCATAGACATGAGTTGTCATTTGATTAACGGGATCACATCATTAGGAGAATGATGTGAATGACTTGACCCATTCTGTTAGCTTAGCACTTGATCGTTTAGTTTGTTGCTATTGCTTTCTTCATGACTTATACATGTTCCTATGACTATGAGATTATGCAACTCCCGTTTACCGGAGGAACACTTTGTGCGCCACCAAACATCACAACGTAACTGTGTGATTATAAAGGTGCTCTAAAGGTGTTTCCGAAGGTACTTGTTGGATTGGCGTATTTCGAGATTAGGATTTGTCACTCCGATTGTCGGAGAGGTATCTATGGGCCCACTCGGTAATGCACATCACTATAAGCCTTGCAAGCATTGCAACTAATGAGTTAGTTGTGGTATGATGTATTACAGAACGAGTAAAGAGACTTTCCGGTAACGAGATTGAACTAGGTATTGAGATACCGATGATCGAATCTCGGGCAAGTAACATACCGATGACAAAGGGAACAACGTATGTTGTTATGCGGTTTGACCGATAAAGATATTCGTAGAATATGTAGGAGCCAATATGAGCATCTAGGTTCCGCTATTGGTTATTGACCGGAGACGTGTCTCGGTCATGTCTACATAGTTCTCGAACCCGTAGGGTCCGCACGCTTAAAGTTCGATGATAGTTATAATATGAGTTTATGTGTTTTGATGTACCGAAGGTACTTCGGAGTCCCGTATGAGATCGGGGACATGACGAGGACTCTCAAAATGGTCGAGACGTAAAGATCGATATATTGGACGACTATATTCGGACATCGGAAAGGTTTCGAGTGATTCGGGTATTTATCGGAGTACCGGGGAGTTACGGGAATTCGCCGGGGAGTGTATGGGCCTTATTGGGCTTTAGGGGAAAGAGAGAGAGGTAGGCCGCACGCCCCCCAAGGCCTAGTCCGAATTGGACTAGGGGGAAGGGTTGCGCCCCCTACTTCCTTCTCTTCTCGTTTCCCTTTCCTTCTCTCCTACTCCTACTACTTGGAAGGGCTCCTAGTTCTACTAGGAAAGGGGGGATCCTACTCCCGGTGGGAGTAAGACTCCCCTAGGGTGCGCCATAGAGAGGGCCGGACCATCCCCTCCTCCACTCCTTTATATACGTGGCCAGGGGGCACCCCATAGAGACAACAATTGATCTCTTAGCCGTGTGCGGTGCCCCCCTCCACCATAATCCACCTCGATCATATCGTAGCAGTGCATAGGCGAAGCCCTGTGTCAGTAGAACATCATCATCTTCACCACGCCATCGTGCTGACGGAACTCTCCCTCAAAGCTCGACTGGATCGGAGTTCGAGGGACGTCATCGAGTTGAACGTGTGCAGAACTCGGAGGTGCCGTGCGTTCGGTACTTGATCGGTCGGATCGTGAAGACGTACGACTACATCAACCGCGTTGTGCTAACGCTTCCGCTTTCGGTCTACGAGGGTATGTGGACACACTCTTCCCTCTCGTTGCTATGCATCACCATGATCTTGCATGTGCGTATGAATTCTTTTGAAATTACTACGTTCCCCAACAACGACTACATCAACCGCGTTGTCATAACACTTCCACTTACGGTCTATGAGGGTACGTGGACAACACTCTTCCCTCTCGTTGCTATGCATCACCATGATCTTGCATGTGCTTAGGATTTTTTTTGAGATTACTGCATTCCCCAACACCTAGAGCTTATTAATGCTTGCAATGGGTTAGCTAAAATACCCAGTCCATATACAATTATCCTTGTTGATTGCTTCCATATAGCTTAGAGGATTGGACTAGTCTATTTTTTTCACTGCCCAATGAGGCAAACATGGTGGCACACTCTTTAGCAAGAAATTCCTTTGATTACCAAGTTATTATTTCTTGGAGTGATGAACCTCTCCTGGTTTTCTCTTAGCCAATCTGGTTAAATATGTAACTATTATTTGAGTTTAATAAAGTGTTCCACAAGTTAAAAAAACACTAAGGGCCTGACCCTAAAAAAGACACCAAGAGCATGCAAGTAAAATAAAAACACTAAGGGCATGTTTGATTGTCTATAATTATTTTGGCCTTCTTGCATTTGTGGTCCCATAGGGCCAGGTTGAGGTAATACATGCTATAAACCATGTTTTGCGTTTTGTTTGAATGCATGTATTGTATTATGAAGTCGTTCAATACATGATATTTGGTTGACTGCCCTTGAGGGTTATGGATGTGAAGATGCAAAAACATGGCATTTGGTTGCTCTCGACCTAATTTTTGTGCTCATCATTCTCATTAGTGGTGATCTTATCACACACTAGATGGCCCGTTGCGTCCTTGGCACAAAGACCAATTGCAATCAAGAAGCTAAGCAACCTATGAACAACCTATTTTATGAATTATTTACAAAGAGGATAAAAATGAATTGCAACTAAGAAGGTTAGTCAACAATTCGAAGGATGTTTTCCCCGTGTTATATGCAAATGACTATTTTCATATCGCGTCTGTATTTGCCTTGTATTTAACTCTTATAAGTTTTTTTGGTTACACTGTTGGCGCAAAAAACAAATGACATCGCTGTGACTTCGGCGGAAAAAATGATAGAATACATATGAACTACATATGCAACATGCATTTTTACACGGGAGAAATATAAACAAAAGTAGTTTCGTAAAAGCTAACATATCCCACACTGGCAAAATAGCCGACTTAGACCACTCCTCACCCAAGTCCATTCCTTTTATTTATTTTTGATTGAAGGGGCCACACGGTGCCTGATAACCCACAAGTATAGGGGATTAATTGTATCTTTCTCGATAAATAAGAGTGTCGAACCCAACGAGGAGCTAAAGGTAGAATATATGTTCTCTTCAAGTTCTATCGACCACTGATACAACTCTACGCACACTTAACATTCGCTTTACCTAGAATAAGTATGAAACTAGAAGTACTTTGTAGGTGTAATGCTAGAGCTACTTTGCAAGAATAAAACTGGGAGTACTTTGCGAGGTAATAAAAGTTAGTTATTTAGTATACAGCTTTATGTAACACAAGAGAAGGATTTTTCCATAGGCAATCAATAACTAGATCGGTAATTATTACTGAAATTTTATATGAGGGAGGGGCATGAGCTAACATACTTTCTGTACTTGGATCATGTGCACCTATGATTGGAACTCTAGCAAGCATCCCCAACTACTAAAGATCAGTAAGGTAAAACCCAATCATAGTATTAAGTAACAAGTCCTCTTTACCCCCATACGCAACAACCCTCTTACTCAGATATAAGCTTATGTCACTCTCACCACCCACTACAAGCGAATTATGAACGTATTGCAACACCCTACAACGGTAATCCCACATGCTTGCGTGACACGGAGGGCCCCATAGGACAACACCGAAATAAAACATACAACTCAGACCAATCACGATCATCAATCAACCCATAGGACAAAACAAATCTACTCAAACATCATAGGATGGCCATACATCATTGGATAATAATATATAGCATTAAGCACCATGTTTAAGTAGAGATTACAACGGGGAGAAGAGGTGTTACACCACTGGATAGAGGGGGAGAGAGTTGGTGATGACAGTGGTGAAGTTGTTGGTGTAGATAGCCGTCATGATGATTGCCCCGGCGGCGTCCCGACGCCACCGGGAGAGAGGGGGAGAGGGCCCCTCCTTCTTATTCCTTGGTATCCCCTAGATGGGAGGAGGGTTTCCCCTCTAGTCCATAGTATCCATGGCTCCTAGAGGGCAGGAGCCCTCCGAGATTGGATCTCTCTTTGTTCTCTTTTGTTTTGTCACTCCAAAAAAATACACTTCCGTGATGATACGTGTTTGTCACAGTAGGCCGCGTTTTCTGTCATGCATGTACATCCATGACAAATTTATGACAGAATCAAGATAGTCATACATGTGCTGTCGTAGAAGTGTTCCATGACATTGCCAAAATTATCATCATGGAAGTGTCCACTTCTAGGACGATAAATCGCGCGTCACAGAAGTGCTTTCGTCAAGGGTGACCGACACGTGGCATCCACCGTAACGGAACGCCGTTAAGCTATCGGGTCGGATTTTGGATCCGATAACCCGTTAACAGCCACGACCAATGCCGATTTTCCACGTGTAAAATTCTCATTGGCTGACGGATCCACGCGTCAGCTCCGCGTTGGCACAGGTGTCACTCATCCAATGGTTGAGATGGGCCTATGATATGTTGACACGTGGACCGGCCCAAAAGTGGACCACAAAGTTTAAATGGGCCGGCCCAACTAAAGGCCCATAAGATTTATCGGACCATAATGGGCCGGCCCAGCTAAAGGCCCACAAAATTTAGCAGACCATAATGGGCCGGCCCAGCTAAAGGCCCCCACGATTTTGCAGACCACAATGGGCCGGCCTAGCTAAAGGCCCACAAGATTTTGCGGACCACAATGGGCCGGCCCAGCTAAAGGCCCACAAGATTCTACAGACCATAATGGGTCGGCCCAGCTAAAGGCCCAACATTCTCTGTCAAACCGGCCTGTCAACGGCCTGTCCTAAACTTGTCATGAATGCGGCCCATGGTCACTTCTGGCCCGTTAACAGTCCGCTAAGTAATTGGGCCGAATTATGGCCCGGTGTATTTCCGGCCTGTTAAAGGTCCGCCTTCATTTGGGCCCATTTACAGGCCATCAAAACTTTCGGCCCATAAACGACCGTGAAGGATTTGGGTCATATTCGGCCATGTCTGACATTCGGCCTGTTAGAGGCCCACTATAGCTTTGGGCCACTTTCGGCCTGTTAATGCCGGACATAAACCATGGGCCATATGTGGCCCAACGTCATATTGGGCCCATTAACGGCCCATATAAAAATGACGATAATCTAGCCCGACTGAAGTTCTGGCCTATTAAAGGCCCGTGTATTAGGTCGGCGCATTTACGGCCCGTCCGAATTTCGGCCTGTCAAAGATCCGCATCGTAAATGGGCCACCATTTCGGCCAGCTAAGTCCAGTGGGTTATTTGGCACAATCAGGGCCCAATCTCACTTTCGGTCTATTAAAGGCCCATGTTTTTTATGGGCTCGAGATATTTACACCTGTAAACGGCCTATTTTTACCGAGGGCCCAAATTATGTTTAGGCCTGTTAAAGGCCCACTATGGGCACAAGCCTACCAGAAAAATATGAAAGCTTATGCTGATTTAGGCCCAGATATTTTTAGTGGGCTACATGCCAATTTTGGCCCGTAATCGTTTTTAGCCCAATTGGAATGGGCCCGACGAATGTTGGCATGTTGGGCTCCTACGAATCTTTCGGCCGAATACATTACTAAGATAAACCTACACTATACAAAAATAGCGTCATAATTACTGCAGCCTGAGGCAGCATCATAAATGTTGTATCACAACAAAATAAATTCCAACCATACAACAAAAGGCCTGTTGGCATAAAGTTTACTGTCCTTTCAGATAAAAGCACCATCAGATGTATAGAAGCACAGATCATTTGACCTGAGTGCTAATGTTTCAGGCTGTAGAATCTGATGGAGCAGCAAGATCTCCACCTTTTTTCCGCCATTGCTCTTGAACAACGAAGCGAATATCTGATAGTCTGGTTTCAAAACCATTCATATCTTGACGACATTTCTCAACCACTATTCTTGTTTCTGAAACAACGTCCATTAGGGATTGGACTTGTGTCTGGAGCACAGATATATCACTCTGTCTAGCAGGAAGATTTTGTTCAGTAGGCGATTTGGACGAGGTTACCTTGACAACCAACCCATAATTACACAGGAAGGTGCTTTTTCCACTGTTAGTGGAGAGATACTGACGCACTGCAGCAAGAGGTGACATTGTGCCTGTAGTAGCCTCGTCACCTTCAGGTGGGTGTGGCTGTTCAATCATTTGTTACATAGCTTCCTGAAAGTTTGAACTTGTAGATTAGTGTACCAGATAAGTTACTAATGAGACAAAAACAAACAAAGTAGGTTAAACGTTTATACATAACTTGTTTTGGTGAACTACTGTAATACATTAGCATGTATTGTAGTGCCAACTACATAATAAAATCACTCTCGGAACATATGTCCATGTAGCATGCCTACTGTATTGTCTATTTCCTCACATTCGTTGACATCTAAGGATAAAGAGACATGGTTTAAAGTAGGATGAACATAGTATGACATCATTCATATCATGGGCAAATAGATATAAAACAAACAGGCTATTTTATCATTGTGTGCACACGTGAACATAACAACTAGATTACAGATCAAGACCAAAAGAATATCCTTCATCTCTTTTAAACCATGTAAGGTGAAATGATATGTTAAGACAACTGTGAATAAAAGTGAACATAGTAACTGACATTGGCTGTAAACCAAGTAGTTAAATGAACACATCACAGTACCGATCAGTTCAAGGCAGGAGGAGTAAGGACTTACAACGGCGGCTTGAATTGGTGTGCTCATGCCCTTCATCTTGCTGGTGTGGCAATCCTTAAAGATTTGCACTGCATTCGGTTCAGGTTCTTTTTGGTCCGCACGAGCTTTCCTCTGTATTTGGAACAAGTCAATATAGATACGATAATATGGCACAAAAAAAGAAGGAAGTAGCAGCTATTTACAAGAGCCTCGTAGTGTGCAATATAGCTACGAGATCCTGTTGTCTGTTGGAATTTCACTTTAGAACGGTTGGTTTTGTTCTTCAAACAGTTAGCCTAGAAGAAGATACACTTGTAAGGCACAGACATAAATACAAGTTCAATATGTGGTCTGATCAAATACATATAGCCTACCTGATACTTTGGATCAGACTAGTGTTTAACGAGGGCTGTCCAGTCTTCATCTGTAATATATTCCACTAGAGATGTTTGGGCGATTTCATTGTTAGCCTTGCCTTTAAAGTGAGATTTTCTAAGGTGGTACCGATACTGTCGCTGAGCAGACTGAAAAACATGAGTGCATGCTTGTTTAGTTGCATCATCTTTCGGATCCAACTTGAACCTCATCTGTTGAAAAAAGAATGTGAGTCTTATTAGGAGGAAGCTAGAAAGTATGGGACAGAGCAAGACAATATTACTAATTGCGATGAATAACATTACTTACGGATAAATGGTCAAGGAAGGTGTTAAACTAGGTATCGTCTTTCTCATTCATGTACTGGATTCACGTTGGGAGGATACGTGCATGACACCTAATGGCAACGGCTGCCTCTGATACTAACTTGGCTGACTCTGTAGCATCACGTGGCCTTTTTAAACCTGCCTCAAAATGGATCTCCATTCTTCCTCCTTTAGATTTTGTTAATCTGTCAAGCATTAACCCTGATGTCAGTTTCCGCTTGCGCCATGGTGCTAGTTCAACAACGAATATGGAAAGTGTTAGTGTACATCAAACTGTGAGAGTACATATAAAAGAGCATGCAACTGCAACTTGACTCGGTCAGGTACCGTCTTGGTGTTGATGCTCATGAGGTTCATCTTATCTTGCCAAGTCCTGTTGTGTCAGTAGTGCTTCGGAAGTAGTGTTAGGTGTGAAGGCAGCTTGGGAACTGGCCAGTTCCGGAGCAAACGAACGAGTAACTGGTTGAGATGCTGGTACAGTTGAAGCAAATGCTGCAGCTGGTGGAGCAGGTGATACTGTGTTTGTAGATTTAGCCGGTGGACTTGGACCTTCTACTGCACTATAAGTACCAGCAGAATCTCGATGGCAGAACCTTTTCCGTTTCACCGGACGAGTAATAGCACTCCCTACTATATTATTTTCCTTGCTCTTTTTTGACTTTGCCATGTCAAGCTATACCCACAACACAAAAGAATAAAATCACTCTTCAGAACTCATTGATGCATGATACAGACAAGCAATACTTTGATGTAAGACAACCATATGAGGATGGAATATGTAAGAAAAACAGGACGGCATGACATATTCATAGCTACGATGTGCAAACTAAGCAGAAGGATTTTCAAGAAAATAGAAGTAATGCAAGCTAGACACCATATGAAAGATGCAACCAATATTACTCTGCCAAGTCAAAAGTGTCTTGTCATAAGTGGCAATTCGAAAAATTAGAAGCAGTACAACATAGAAATCAATGCAAGATGCAACCACTATCAAACTGCCATGTTAAAAGCGTCCAATCATGAGTGACTGATGCAGGATACACAACAACAGTACTTTGATGTAAGAACATGGTATGATAGATAGATGCAGTGTATTCTAGACACAGAAAGCCATGTCATATGCACATGTATAACGTATAAAGTCAGCAGGTGCAATTTAATCAAAATAGAAGAAATACAGGCTAGGCAACATATGCAACATGAAACTAATTATCACGCTGTCAACTTAGAGCAAGCACCTGCGATGGTGGAGTACGGGAGATGAACTCATCATGTAGACTTGGGACTTCAACTTCATTAGCAGTAGCAGTGGCAAATCTAGAGAGTCTCTGTTTGCGTTGGTGCGGAGGACCACCAACATCCCCTAACTTTCTCTTTTCCTTCCTATTTTCTGATATTGCCTTATGAAGTCAAAACCACAAGAAGATGAATAAAATTAGCTCTGCATAACTGGTTGATGCATGATACAGACGAACACTACTTAGATGTAAGGCAAGCGCAGGATAGGAGGATGGAATATATACAAAAAAAGACAGCGTTTCATATTCACACGTACGATAGGAGGATGGAATATGTATGAAAAAACAGTAAGCGGAAGGCATTTCAACAAAATTAGAAGAAATGAAAGATAGGCACCATATGAACATGCAACCAATATCACTCTATCAGGTAAAAAGTGTCTCATCGTAAGTGCCATTTCAAGAAATTAGAAGCAGTACAAGCTAGAAGACAATGCAAGATGCAACCTACATCACAGTCCCAAGTTAAATGTGTCTTATGGGTAAGTGATCGTTGCAGGTATAAGTTGTAAGCTACACAGATGCAATTCAACAAATCGGAAGCAATACAAACTAGACATCATACGGCAAACGCAACCACGTATAACAGTTCCAAGTAAGAGCAAGCACCTGTGATGGTGGAGTAGGGGAGATGTACTCATCATGTACACGTATGTTCTAGAAACAGGAACACGTGTCATATTCACAGGTATTATGTGTAAAGTAAGCACATGCAATTCAATTTAGAAGCAATACAAGCTAGACATCATATGCAACATGCAACCACATATAATAGTGTCAAGTTAGAGCAAGCACCTGTGATGGTGGAGTAGGGGAGATGTGCTCATCATCTACACAGCTACGTTGACTGTCCAGCCTTGTGTTGTCTTGCGAATCTTGTTGGGAGGATGGCGGAGTAGAATCTGTAGAGACCCCCTGTTTGAGTTGCTCCGAAGGACCACCATCATCCACTGCCGAACTAATTTCCTTCAGCTGCAATGATTTTGCATTGTGAAGTCAAACCGATAAGAAAAAGGAATAAAATTCGCTCTTCAGAACTCATTCATGCATGATACTAACGAACACTACTCGGATGAAAGGCAAACAGATGATGTGAGGATGGAATATGTATGAAAAACAGGATGGTGTGACATATTCACACCTATGATGTGGTAACTAAGCAGAAGGCATTTCAATAAATTAGAAGCACTGCAAGCTAGACACCATATGAAAGATGCAACCAATATCACTCTGCCAAGTTCAAACTGTATGGCTTTTCAACAAATTAGAAGCAGTACATGCTAGAAATCATATGCAAGACACAACCAATATCACAGTGGCGACTTAAAGGTGCCTTATCATAAGTGACTGATGCAGGATATGCAAGAATAGTAGTCTGATGTAGAAACAGGAACACATGTCATATTCACAGGCATTATGTGTAAAGTAAGCAGATGCAATTCAACAAAGTTAGAAGCAATACAAGCTAGACATCATACGCAACATGCAACCACATATAATAGTGCCAAGTTAGAGCAAGCACTAGTGATGGTGGAGTAGGGAGATGTGCTCATCATCTACATAGCTACGTTGACTGCCTAGCCTTGCGTTGTCTTGCGAATCTTGTTGGGAGGATGGCGGAGTAGAATATGTAGAGAACCTCCGTTTCAGTTGCTCGGAAGGACCACCATCATCCAATGCCTTGCCAATTTTCTTCAGCTTTATTGATTTTGCATTGTGAGGTCATACCGACAAGAAAAAGGAATATCATTCGCTCTTCAGAACTCATTCATGCATGATACTGACGAACACTACTCTGATGAAAGGCAAAGTCATGATACGAGGATGGAATATGTACGAAAAAATGGACGGCTTGACATATTCACACCTATGATGTGGTAACTAAGCAGAAGGCACTTCAACAAATTAGAAACACTACAAGACACCATATGGAAGGTGGAATCAATATCACTCTGCCAAGTTAAAACTTTCTCGTCATAGGTGGCGTTCATCAAACTAGAAGCAATACATGCTAGAAATCATATTCAAGACGCAAACCAATATCACACTGCCAACTTAAAGGTGTCCCATCATAAGTGACTGATGCAGGATACACAAGAAGAGTAGTTTCATGTAAGAACTTGGTGTGATAGACAGATATAGTATGCACCAAAAACAGGAAAGTGTGTCATATTCACATGTATCATGTGTAAGCTAAACAGATGCAGTTTACACTAATTAGGAGCAATAAGAGCTAGACACCATATGCAACATGCAACTAGATATCACACTGCCAAGTTAGAGCAAGCACCTTGGATGGTGGAGTAGGGGAGCAGAGACTTGGACCTTGTAATGCACTATCAGTACAAGGAGAATCGGTATAGATGCTTCGTTTACGTTGCTGCAGAGGACCACCATCATCGCCTTCCTTACTCTTTTCCTTCCTCTTTCTTGATTTTGCCTTGTCAAGTCAAACCCACAAGAAAAAGGAATAACGTTTGCTTTTTAGAACTCATTGATGCATGATACTGATGAACACTACTTTCATGTAAGGCAGCCGCATGATAGGAGGATGGAATATGTATGAAAAACAGGATGGCATGACATATTGACATGTATGATGTATAAAGTGTAAACTAAGCACAAGGTGCTTGAACTTGTTAGAATCGATGCAAGCTAGAAACCATATGAAAGATGAAACCAATATCACTCTGCCAAATTAAAAGGGTGCCCTAACAAATGTATTTGACCAAATTAGAAGCAATACATGGCAACATGCTAGAAATAATATGCAATATGCAACGAATAAAGGTGACTCATCGTAAGTGATTGATGCAGGATACACAAGAGAGGTAGTTTCATGTAAGAACAAGGTTAACACATAGATGTAGTGTGTACCAAAAATAGGAAGGCATGTCATATTCACAGGTATAGTGTGTAAACTAAGCAAATGCAATTTATCCTAATTAGAAGCATTGCAAGCTAGACACCATATGCAACATGCAACCACATATCACACTACGAAGTTAGAGCAAGCACCTGTGATAGTGGTGTAGGGGAAGTGCGGTCTTCAGGTACATAGCTTTGTTCAATATCTTCATTTAGGCTTGCTGTTTCTTGAGAATCATGTGGAGAGGATGAAATTGCATTCTTTATAAGAGTATTGCGTCTCATATTAACCCACGCGCGTGACTGTCTCATCATAAGCGATAGACGCACGATACACAAGAACAGTAGTTTGATGTAAGAACATGGTGTGATAGACAGATGTAGTATGTACCAAAAACAGGAAGGCGTGTCATATTCACATGTATAATGTGTAAGCTAAGGAGATGCAATTTAACAAATTAGGAGCATTGATGAGGGCTACACAAGAAAAGTAGTTTGATGTAAGAACATGGTTAATAGAAAGACGTAGTATGTACCAAAAACAGGAAGGCATGTCATATTCACAGGTATAATGTGGTAACTAAGCAGATGCAATTTACACTAATTAGAAGCATTACAAGGTAGACACCATATGCAACATGCAACCACATATCACACTGCCAAGTAAGAGCAAGCACCTGCGATGGTGGTGTGGGGGAATTGCGGTGATCAACTAGAGAGCTATGTTGACTATCTACATTTAGCCTTGTTGTTTCTTGAGAATCATGTGGGGAGGATGACACTGCACTCTTTATACGAGTAGGGCGTCTCACAGAACCCACTCGGGTGACTGTATCATCATAAGTGATTGGCGAGGGATACAAAAGAGCATTAGTTTGATGTACGAACATGGTTAATAGACATATGTAGTATGTATCAAAAATAGGAAGGCATGCCATTATCAAAGGTATAATGTGTAAAGTAAGCAGATGCAATTTAACCAAATTGGAAGCAATACAAGCTAGACACCATATGCAACATGCAACCACATTTGACAGCGTGAAGTTAAAGCAAGCACCTGGGATGGTTGTGTGTGGCAATTGAGATCATCAACTACAGAGCTACGTTTACTGTCTCCAACTGATGACACTGCACCCATTAGAGCGCTGAAACGCTTAGTGCTTATCTTCGAATTACACTGGAGCGACTTCTGTCTTTTCTTTTCTCCATTCATCAACACTGCATCAGAGTCTGAAATACCCATGCATAAAAAACAATAGTGCGAGTATGGGTGAAGTGCGTGCACATTTAGTACAGTGTAAAGGTAGCAGATAGCAGGTCGGTGAGAAATAAATGACGGGAGACATATGATAGCTCTACAACATGCATGGCACACTAAATTACTACAGGATTCTATGAAAATAACAGTCAACTGAAAGCAAATAGGTCAGTCCATTTTTTCTGCACCGTCCGATGTACAAAGAACGGGCAAATCGCCTTCATCTACCTCCGGCCAGTCAGTGTTGACGATCTTCCTCGAAACGCCAGCGACCACCGGCCCAGTATTCCTCCCCTGCCTGCGCCCTACCCTCGACCTCACCGCACCGCCGTGCTTGGCACCGCCCCCCGGCCATCCATTCAAGCCCCGCTGACCTCCAGATCGGGCGCAAGCAGCTCCTGCACCCCACACCCCTATGATAGACACCGATGTGCCGCTTCCCCGGGGAACCGACGGACTAGGTGCTCCGCACGCCTAAGCGGGTGCTGCTTCTTTTAATTGCGGTTCGACTAACCCTGAATTGAAATCCAGGCGGGCTACTGACCTCTAGCAAAGGTGAAATAGTAAAAGGGAGGAAACCTTGTGCATTTAGTATCACGAAGAAGATGCAGTAAGAAGTTCTCAACTAGTTTCTTTCGTGGGATGAATACGGTGTGAGCGGAAACGTAAGATTTGCACGAATAAGGGAAGAGGAGTCTTTCTGCTGGCGGCGTTGTGTCCTCCTTCTGTTTTTCCGACGATCTTCTTGTTGTTCGTCAGAAACCAGAAGTTGTGGAGGACGGTGCAGCCTTGGACGAACCCATGGCCAAGTTGTTGAGTGTGGTGCGGTGGCCGTTTATCGGCGGCGGGGAAGCAGATCCGAGGTGGCGAACGACGGCGTAGCGGGAACAGCTCCGGTGCGGTGGACGGTTGCGACAGTGGAGCCGCAGCAGTGAGGCACAGGACAACGTGGTCGGAGTGGTTCTGGTACAGCGCACGTCGGCGTCGGTGTCGTGGAGGCAGCTCTGCCTCAGCTTCAGCTGCTAAGTCCTTGAGGGCGTCGTGGTTGCGGTTGCGTTGGACGACAACGTCGGGGTACCGGCTCCGGCGTGATGGAGGAGGGCGGCGGTGGATTGGCCGCTATGGGGTGGAGGACGGAGGATGCTGGGGTTTCGCGGCTGGTGGAGAGGGTGTTTTCGCGCCCACGGAGTATGAATGGGGAAACGGAGGGAGGCGGGGAACTAAGGGGGAACAACGTTTCGGTTTGAGACACGCTTGTTTGAAATTTGGGGAAAGTCACAAACTTTACCCCATCTAAAATTTTGGACATATTGCGGGTTGAGGGTAGGACAGTCATGTCAGGTGTCCCAAATGTGGGTGGGATAGATTTCGGCCGAGCACATGGGTAGGTGCCCACGGCGTATGAATGCTTCTCGGAGGCGGTTGAGACTGGCGTCTTGGTGAAGTTACAAACCTACCCCGGTTTAGACCTTTGGACATCGGGCCGATAGGCTACATGGGCCAGAGTCAGGACAGTAATTTCCTACCACCAAAACAATAGTCTCGCGCGGTTTTGGGTGACCAGAGGCCTATTTGGCGCTTCGTTTAATATTTGGGAGCAGAAGCATTAACGTTTTCGGTTCTCTTGAATTGAACTTTCAGGATTTGTCAAACTTCACAAATCTTTACTCTTGAAAATCCTAAAGCTACAATTATTTTGGAATGGAGGGGGTACATTTGAATATACATTGTACACGAGTATATATTAAAAAATATGCAACTTACCTCAGTTCATGCATGGTTCCAGATATAATCTCCTTGGTTGCAAAAAAAAGTTAGATATGCGTATGAATATATATAGCATGTTCAAACTCACAACAAAGATTGATGCCCCCTTTTACATCTGATTTAGAAATGCCATTATCTCGGGTTCAAATAGATGAATGCACTTCCTATGAATTCGAATCTTCGAAACCCCCTTTATGTTGAATTCGACATGTATTCTATTTCGTAGCTAGCAATTTGGAATGTATCCATGCAAGTGACAAATGTATAAAGTGCTTCACACTAACAACATGGAGTGCACTAATTAATGTTTATATATGAATTGCAAAAGCATCCATTGCCTGTATTTCAAACCGCTCTCACTCTATGGATCGACAATATGAAATAAACACATGCACATGCTAGAATTCAATAGAGTATGGGTGTCTGATAGACCGATTTTCGTCCATACGCAATTTGCAAAATTCATGATCTCATCCAAAAATAATAATGCCATTTATATTTTAATTTAATGCGTAGGACCACCTTTTACACGTAGATGCACTATGCCTCGCCCCGTTCTCACAAACGCGTTATATATCTCTCTATCTAACGCATAAGTGCACGCACTTTATATGCATCGGCATTTCTCTTTCACACATGCTCACAATCTCTCTCAGGGTGTCGGGGTGTCTCACGCACATGCTCTCTCTTTCTCTCTCTCTCTCTCTCTCTCTTTCTGACTACTATGTACCACTCTTTTCACTAATCTCAGTTGGAAAACACTATTTCTCTCACATGCATATATACACATGCACGGTCTCTACTAGCCCTCTATACGCACATATATGTGCCTACGTGTCTCCCGCATGCACATTATCTTTAGGCCTCTCTCGCACACATTCCCCCCCCCTGACACACCTCTCTCTTAGTAGTTGGCAGATATGATTTCATCATATCATTCGGTAGGATATCCCTGGCTGTTAGGCTGGATGGTAATACGAGGCAAAGTTTTACCCTAGTTCGGATCGGACCCTTGCAGTTGAAGAAAGAGCCTACTCCTGGTACTGTATATTAGTGATAGGGGTGTGTACAAAGTACACGTGAATACCAGGCATTGTGCGTGTGTGTATACTATCGACGAACTAGCCCCCAAGCTTGTATAACATACTAAGGTCCTAGGGTTACAAATCATATATAGTCGGCTTATCACCAGTGGGGATAGAGTCCTCCGCGACTCTGGTAGCTTCGTGTTGTACGCCGAGTCCTCTGGCGCGGGATGGAACCGACCCATGAGTCTTCATGTTGACCCACCACAACTAGAAATGATGTGCCCACCACACCACACACGCAATCGGCCACTAAGAAAATAAGCATATACAATAGTACAACGGTATCTAGCTCACGATACGTCTCCATATTTTGTTGATGACACTGACGGACTTTGCATTTGATGCGTGCTCCGTATTTTGTTGACGACACTTACGGTCATTGTATTTGAAGCGAAAGCATGATATGGTCACTGGACTTCAGAATAAGCTCATCACGGTCACCACATACATTTTGTCGTGCTAACCAACATGTGGTTGGATGGCTAGAGGACAGTGGTTTCTCGAGCCCATCAAGGTTAAAGTCCCGGTGCTCGCATTTATCTTGTGTTAATTTCAGTATTTTCCGGCGATGTACGTTCAGTGGGAGGAGACGTTCCACTCGACTACGAGGCATCTATGGTGACTTCGTAAAATCTCAAGATCATATATGCTGACCCACTCTCTCGAAGGTGCTCATAGGGGTAGGGTTCACGTGTGTGCGTTTATAGCGGTGAGTGCTTGCACGTATATATGAGCCCTTGCGTCTGTACTGTGTTAAACAAATACATATCATGATTATACGGTCACTGGCTCACCCATACAACTCCGTATTTTGTTGATGACACAATCAATTGACCAGTCAAACGTTCCACGCGGCGCAACTAGTGTTGCACCATCGGGGCGCGTAACCGTGGGGCCCACCTGTCAACCCGTATATGAAAGAAATGGTAGTTTGAGTCTGTATTGTGTTAATAAAATAGGAGTACATTTTAGGGTGATCATACGGTCACTGGCTCACCATACAGCTCCGTAATTTGTTGATAACACGATCAATTGACCAATCAAACGGTCCACATTCAGCAGTGCACATTACCATAGGGCCCACCCATCAGGGCGTATATGAAGGACAGAAATGGTAATAAATTAGTGGTCGGTGGGTATTCGAAGTCGTGAGACCTCTGGTTGGCAGTCACCGACGGTTGGGGGGCGTTCATTGTGGGGTGGGGATCCCCGGA
>NC_041390.1:513027280-513052377 GCF_002162155.2 Triticum dicoccoides
GGGGGGGGGCTAGAGGGATGGCCGGTGCAGCAGCGGACCGGCGGTGGGGAGTGGTTTCGGGGAGGGCGGGCCGACCGCGGGTGGCGGGGGCTGGCGGTTCGGCCTGTGGTGGTTGGCGGCTCAGGAGGGTGGAGTTTGATGATAATCTGGAGGCCCTTGATTTCGTATCCAACGACTGGAAAATCTAATGACCAGAGATGTAAAAGTCAGTCGACTGACGTGTAGCATCACCCCACACGTACACATGCACGCACGCAAGACACGCACACATGTAGGTGTGCAACACTGACACGTACACATGCACTCACGAACACACACACGTACGCACCCATGCATGCAACACTGAAACATACCCTTGCACGCACGCAACACTCGCACGTCTGCATGCACACAGCACACGACGCAAGACACACGCTCAACCTATACGTTCATGCACCCTTTGTTAAGGACATGGATTGTTACAGGTATTAATCAATCTTATATGTGATAAGCAGAACATTGATGTTTGCAGCGGTCTTTATGAATCACAACGTATCGAACGGGCTATCAACATAGTAGGCTTATCTACATGAAAAAGATGATGTCACACTCAATGAACAATCATCGGTTTATGAAATGCCCGCTTCTGACCACCCTAGCCCACCAAAGGTTCCTCTACTGTGCGCTACCTGCGTTGGGTCACTGACATGCAGGCCATGCACCCAAAGAGCCCACACGTCAGTGGAAGAACGGTGCAGTGCCCTAGGTTAGAGTCGAGGGGGCCACTCACGGCTCGCCCGGCTGAACACGCCTCAGTGCCGCATTCAAATGCCTCCATGAAACCCGCCCGTGTGGAAGCGAGAAACCCACTCTGGACACACGTCCGTTCATGACCGGGCCGGCGTTAAACGCAACGCCGGCCGAGCTCCTCCCGTCCGCCGTCTATTTAATTTCCTATTTAAACGAGGCCAAACGCTGGCCAAGAATCGCACACCTCCGCCGCTCCCCTATCTCCTCCACCATTTTGTCTACTCTTACAATGGCTTACAAAGAGTAGTTATTCCGCATCCAAGCCGGCTGGGTAGCCCGCCGGATACGAGCTATGCAGCTCGCTGATCCACCTCCCCCCCCTTGCCCGACGGAGCCAGTTGCCGCCCCAAGCCGGCGCGCGGTTCAGCAACTCGCCGCTCCAGGCCAGCTCGAGAGGAGCGGCGCACAGGTGTCGTTGCTGCCGTCCATGCCGCTGCCTCGTACCACGTCTCCTGTTTCTGTGGCTGAGACTCCCATGCCGGCGGCCGCACCATGCAAGCAGCGACAGAAGACGGGTGCGCGGAGAGCGACGAGTCGGTGGCTAGCGCCTCCGCGTCCGCCGCCATCATCGAGGAGAAGTAGAACACGGGAGGCCGCCGCCGCTTGGGTCCCATGAAGGCCACCGCGGAGGCGACGCCGGCGTACACAGCAGGTGTCTTGCCGGATCCTTTTGTTGCGAGGACCTTTGTCAACCCCGCATGGGCTCCACAGAAGAGGGGAATATTAGGATGAACTCGAGCCGGTGCCGGCCATGGCGAGGTAGTGGCCGGTGATGAACTTGAACCGGTGTCGGCCACCATCATCTTCGGCACCAGCCAATGATATCAGTTGGGCATTGGGGAAGCGAGCCATCCTTTGCGCTGAAGCATATACCTCCGGGGCTCGCGACAGTCTGGTGATCGTGCTGCCGGACATGAGGAACACAAATCGATCGGCGAGCGACCATTTAGGCCAGGTATTAAATACCTGGTCCAGAACTAGCACCGCGTAGTTCATTTGAATGTAATGAAATCCGTCATGTTTGTATGAAACTCCGGTATTTTATATGATTTCCGTCGTTGTTTATATGAAATATCAGTTTGTCTTCCTGTTTGCGTGAATTTCGTCCAGTTGGTTGAGTTGTTGTCATAATGTGTGCGACTACGGTTGGATGGTGTAATTTGCGGGTCGCCGGTCGGTCTGCGGGTGGCTCGGGTGGCGTTGTGGGACAAAAAAACACAGCTCGTGCGAGCTCATCTCCAACATGCGCACTGGAGGATGCATGACAGCATGAGCACCCGATCCATTCCTTGTTCATCGGTGGCAAAGGCACCGGTGGACAAAAGGGTCGCCAATATTTTGGCTACCCTGGGCAAGATCCAAACAGCCCCTCCCAACAGATTCAAATCCCTTGTTCGCCATGGAATTTTGCCATGTGTTGTTTTCATGGACTAGCAAGATGCTCGTGCATTGCACGGAACATCAAGATGCATTTTTTACAAACTCCCGCATGCATGCAAGGGATAATTAATGTCCTCCTTTGCTAGTACCACGAGGCAAACACCATTAATATTGCATCGATTAGTGTTAGTGGCCTTGTATATCTGCAAATTGTAATTTTGATAGTGGCCCCTTGTATATAAAAATGGAGGGAGAAAGATGAGAGATAAGGTGAGGAGGAGTGGGGCGTGGTGGTGACTGGTGGTCGGACTGGGCGGAGGCATGGGGATGGACGGCGCATTATGTCTAGGTTTGTATCTCTCTCACACACACCCACGTAGGTGGGGGACGTGCACGAAGAGAAGACGTGCACGCACGGCACACGTACTCCCGTCTCTTTCCCAACCACACCCGCGCGGGTACACGGTGGAGCTCATTTTTGTACGAAAAAGGTAGCCCACGTGGTAATTTGACATGTGTACTGTTTGTCCACTTGGTGGAGGGAGGATCGTCTACCACGGGTGAACAAACAAATTGCGACTTGACGCGTTACGTTAAATTAAAAAAGAGGCAAACCATGTGGGGCCTACCTTAGAGGCAAGGCTCTATACACTGGAGTACTTTTGATGTGTCCTGTCAACTCGCAGAACGAGGAGAAGCTTGCTTAGTATGCCGTCTCCCCAGCCCACGGGCGCGGTGGCTCGCAGGATGAGGTGAAGCTTGCTTACGAGTAGTAGTAGTAGTAGTAGTACTGTATGCCTTTACGCCTGCTCCCTCGCCCACGCACGCGGTGGCTCGCAGCACGAGGAGAAAATTTTACTACTCTCTCCGTTTACTCCTCGTCCCTACTACGTATTTTGGTTAGTACTCCTTTATTTACTTATACAAGGCCACTATAAAAAAATACATTTTGCATCTATACAAGGCCACAAATAGTAATCGAGACAAAAGTTACTACTCCCTCCTTTCCAGTTTATGGTTCAATTTCAAAATCTCTCCAACCAAGGTAGACGGTGAGAGGTCGAATTAATTTCGTAGTTTGCACAAGTAATTAGTACGCTCGTTTTTCTCAAGAAGTTATGTTTACCGAGGCATTAATTAGAACGAATGCATGAATGACCACTAAATTTCCATGAACTTGTACATGCATTGGTTAGTTTCCTCTTGACACTGCTTACGTCGGGTGATCTAACGCACCTCGAAATCCAACATGTAATGGTACTACTACTAGTATAATAGAATTGAGACTTATCAAATGGAAAAACGAATGTTTTTTAGATGAGCCCTATAAACCCTAGTGGGTACGTACTCCGTAAAAACAGATTTTTCCAAAACTAAGTTGCTCCCTTTCATGAATTCTGTAGTATACTCCTCCGTCGATGCTCCCTTTCATGAATTCTATACTTCCTTCCGGCGACATGTGGGACATATAGCAACCGGGTCGACGTGTCAAGCACCAAATAACAGTGCAGAACGGCAGGGGGACGCACCCCACTCGTACCGGCCCAGTAGTAGTAATGAGCAATGAGACGTCAAATCACAATGCCGCACCTTCCCAGATGGACGAAGCAACCATTATTTCACACTTCGGTTCGCCATCATCTCAAACCACGTAGTATTGCTTCTGCCTCAAGAGTGACACGCGCGTCGCCTTGGTACATCATGACACGTGGGACCGCATGACAGGCCATGCTCCCCCGCCGATCGCTCGGTAAAATCACCTCATTTTTACTATACTTCCTCCGTATCGGTTTACTACATGGCATGCACGTCATTCTAGGTTGAGAATTTAACTGGCTATATATGTGATGAACAGTACTCTAGCCTTTAAAAAAATGTATACTTTTGTACAGTAGTACTATCGATGGATTGTGCCATGGAGCAAAAATTGAAATTAAAAAAAGGTGGTACATATAGAGAGCGCTCGTTGCCAAATTATGCATATAGTACTATTAAAAAAGCTAGTACATGCTTAATTGGGGTGCTAAATTCTGTTAAAGAAATACTAGTAGTATGTACATACTGAAGAGTTAAAGTAACGGGAAGAAACATAACATAGTTCTGCTGGGGGATCAGCACAACACACCCCTCAAATTAAACTAAGCACACCTGAAATTAAACTATGCAACTAATCCGGTAGACACTGCATTAGAAATTTAGAACCACCATGAGCAACGACACTGCCACCTTACTCGCAGTCCTCGTCCACGTCATCGACTTCGTCCTTGTCCCTCTCCCTCTTGGCCGATACTTCTTTGCTTGAACCGCACACTTGGCTGTTGCTCTTCATCAAACCCTTGTAGATATTGAAACAAAGGTAGCCATCCATTACAGCGTAGTGGATGTGGTCTATATCTAGTACATTCCGCTGCCATGCATGACGATGAAACGTGTAATGAGGTTTCTCCAGTTTACGGTACGAAGGATGAACCATGGCTCCTGCCAGGGTCAGCATTGAAGGCTGATGAGAGGGCACCAGCCGATTCTTCTGGAGGTCGAAGGGGTTGCCTACAATGAGGCCTATCCGACCCAGGACTTCTTTGCCGTTCTTAAAGTCTACAGTAACGAATTTCACTGTTTTCTCCTTGAGGAAGTTCTTAAAATCCTGGCACTCAACGTCGGCATGGCATATGTGGTAGACCAAGCAAACATTATGTACGCAAACCTGGATCAAGGTGCGCTTCTTCCTCTCTTTGTCCTTTAGATCCTTCTCTGGTCCCAGGACTGTGGTGTACTCAACATCTAGCCCAATGACCCACTCATCATCTGAGTTTTCGAACATGCGTCTGAAGCGAGAAAGGCATCCTTTCACCGTCGCGGAAGAACGGGTGTAGATGACGTCGAACTCATCGCCGGTGATGGTTCTAACCTTGTACTCACCGCCGGTCGTGGAGATTTGGGACGCCATGGATTTGGGAGGAGGGTTAGGATTAGTGGAACTGCCGTAATGTGAATGGACGGGACGACTAGGAGCGAACCGCCGTAGTATTGAAGGACGTGGGGGGACGAGTAGGAGCGAACTGCCAGCGTGCGAACAACAGGGTAGTGGCTTTCCATTCTCCCATGATACGGGCTTCTGAGAGCCCTTGGATCTGAGATTGAACGGTTGCATGGCGTGATTCTAGACCTATGGGTGAATATCCTATCCTGGAGGGTTATTCTGCAAATTTACATCAACTTAGCATGCGACCGTTTGATCTCAAATCCAAGGGCTGCCAGCAGCCCGTATCATGGTCACGCCTACCACGACCGTCGTGTCGCTCACGCGGTCACGCCCTTGGAGATTTAACACGGTGCGTTAGGCTATCTGATGTTGGCATGTCATACATAGTCATCACTTAGTCACTCATACTACAACAAGGTTGGCTATAAGGTTGGCTATAAGTGTATTTTTTACTCCTCTCTATCTCTTTCTTCATACTCCCTCCGTCCCATAATATAAGAACGTTTTTGACACTAGTGTAGTGCCAAAAATGTTCTTATATTATGGGACACAGGGAATACTAGTATTTATTGCATTTGCCAAGGAGTGACCTCTTCCAATGAAATGGTGTTGCTAAGTTTGCTTCATTTAATTAGCTATAGACTCAAAATTGTCTTTTCACCTAGGCACACGCGCTTAGCACCATTTCTTCCTTGGGTCACCAAACTAGTCTCTCTCTTCTTGATTAACTTGTCACATCAGACTTTATGCCTATGTGGCAAGCTTAAGCACCTGTAGGAGCAAGTAAAACTAAGTACAATAGTGCGCTTTACATGGCATTTTTGCATATGTGGAGGAAAGAGAGGCAAGGAAAAAGTGGAGAAGTGGGCTCTCATGCAAGAGCCAGACTCTACTACATGGTGGAGCATTGGGAGAGGCACCTATATGGAGGTGGTCAGGAATCGGGAGACTCACGCCGGTCGTAGCGCCGCAGTTAAAATGATAATGGCAAGTCAAATCACGGGGCCCCACCTGTCCAGCAGTAAATCGTTGTCAAATCACACAGCCCTACATTTGCAGCAGCCTACTCCCTCGTCTTCTCGCGTCTCTGTCGAACCGACTAGGCGGAACTGCCCCGCCTACCGCGCAAGAAAAGCCCCGCCCTCGACTTTTAAATACAACTACATCCGCTTAAGAATCCAATGATATACTTTTTGTGACATAGTAACTCATATTTAGTTAGTCAAATGGATGACCTAGAACTACGTGCAGGCCCTATAAACCGAGACGCCTAAAAATAAAAAAACCGAGACAGAGAGGGTAGTTCAGCACGTATCTTTTTAGATCAATATAGTTGGGATTCACCAAGGAGAAAAACCAAGTGGTAGGCTGCTCCTGTCGTGTTGGCATAGCAACTCAAGCAGGGTTAGTCCACACACGAAATGACGACACACTTAACAAGACCCCTTTGGCCAACATGTGGCTCATCCACCGTCTTGTTCCATGTGCGATGCACCAAATTACAGTAGGGAGCAGCAGTTGGAATTGGAGGCACCCCGGTCGTAGCGCCGCAGTAGTAGAAAATGAGCGATGAGGGGTCAAATCACAAAACCCCGCCATTCCCGCATTAAGCTGGACGGACGAAGCAACCATCATTTCACTCTAGGGCGCAAGAGCATAAAGAAAAGAGAAAACAATGATGCGTGCGGCAGCTACCTATGGCACCCTAGGGTAGGGGTCTCCACTACAGATCCTTTTTCTAAAAAGCGCATCCACTACAAATCGGCTTCTCCCTCGTCCTCTTGAAGAAAACCGATGATGAGTGCGGCGGTAGGGTTTGTAAGAGTACTACGGCGTGCGGGGCCACATCGTAGTAAATGGGTTCGAGTCGACGCCTTAAATATGTGTGGGCCGCTTGGTTTTACGGGAACGAGGCGGCATTTTGGGTTCGGGGACCAGTGGAGATATAGTACGTACAAAAAATTGTGGACGTAGGTTCGACCGAAAGGCAATGATGCATGGGCCCTGCATTTTGATATACCCGGGGCCGCATGAAATTTGCTACTCTACTCAAAACTAGTAAGGTACACATGTATTGAACGCATGAGATTTTGAAACCAAATTATGAATAAATAGACATTATAGCATGTAAAGCTTTGAGTCATATATGCATGATGTAGATGTTCGTTTAGTTCTTATAGTTCATCTCATTCAAAAGCAATTAGTTTTATAAAAATGTTAAGATTCATGGGGTTGTGCATTGTAAATCATAAAGTAAAAAACAAATAATGGCAATTCATTTAGAAAAAATAATCAATTATGATACAGAAGATTCTAGAACAAAGGAGAAGTGCTTGTGTTTTGAGGTTTGTGCATTATGCTTAAGTTCAACCATGGGGTGTTCTAAATTGTACCTGTTGCAGATCTGGTGGAATGTTGATGATATCCAACGGCCAGTAGTGCTCGGATTTGCCTATCTCTGCACTGTCGGGTTAGCTTCATCCAGCGACCATCTTTTAAAGTTATTGGCACACTATATAGTTCTTGTGCCATAGTTGCATATTTTGGAAAAAAGCTACCAGTGGGTTGTACTATTTATTTAGGAATAGAAGATGTATACATGGAAGTTATAGGGAAAGAGATGACATGGATCATCTCAATTCCTATGAGTAGGGATTGGAAAAGAGATGTCATTTGGTTCACATCATAGGAACTTTTCTATTGAATCTAGAGATGACATGTATCTCAATTTCTATGAGGAGGGATTAGAAAATAGATGTAATTTGGTTCATATCATAGGAACTTTTCTATTGAATATACGCTAATGTTTATTTCCTTTGAAATTAAGGGAGTATAGGAATCCATTCATATGAACCAAGTGGCTCTAAAGCTATAGAAATGATATCATGTTTATTTCCTTTGAAATGTGGAGTATATGAATCTATTCCTATGAACCAATTGGCTCTAAAGGAAAAAAATCCTATAAAAATCATATCATATAGAGTTCCTATGATATTCCTCGACACTAAAGGATGCTTGAAATTGCTGCGGGTGATATGATGGTCTTTCTTTGTAGACTCCTCACCCATCTTTATAGTTACCTCTCGAAGATGAATGAAATGATATATACATGGTATTCTACATGTGCAATTTGGTACACGAAAACTCGGTAAGTTTGCGAGGTTCGAATTTTCAATTAAGCTATATGCACTGCATTTCGGAACGGAGGGAGCATACGGCAGTTGCTAACACTCACGTGGAGGATTTGTGTGTAGGAGGAGTGGCTGTTCTGTTAAATGACATGGCAAAACTGACACTGTCGGATGCCGATCTAACGGTTCTTACGGTGTTCATCAGGAAAAGGCTTGTGGCGAACGTTTGTCGGATAATGATTTATGGACACATGCATTGCATTGATACGTGCCCCCTCTCTCTCACGCACACGCACCCTCACGAGTCACGACTCTCCTGAGTCCTCTCGCAAACTCGCACGTCGCACCACCGTCTATCTGCAGGTAGACCTCACGCACATATGTGCTCTTCACACCCTACCCTCAGAACTTCTAAAAAACAAAAGACGGCGCGCACATTTTATTTTAGCTCACACGTCACACACTTATACTATTACTCTTGCGGCGAACGTTCTTTGGGCATAGTATATTGTACTCTCACGAAGAGAAGCGGTGCACGCACGCACTAGTTCTCTCACACCCACTTGCGGGTACACGTAGGAGCACATTTTTTTGAAGCTGGTACAACAAAATCACTCCACTATATATAAAAGCAGGAGCCTTAGCGCTTGCTTTACTAGGGTTCCTCTCGTTCACTCTCTCATGCTCTCCAGATCTAAGCATCACATAGGTGGCCACACTCTCTCTCAGCTCATGGCTGGTCACAAATCCGGCCGGACAACCTCGACCGGGGCAGGGGTGTAGGTGCATCGTTCACGCTGTCGTCGGCGGCGAGGGAGGAGACCAACGACTGCTCGCACGTCCCGATCGGCGGTCGTGTTGTTCACTCCAAGAGAGCGCCGGCTCGGGAGGGCCTCTGACCCCTTCTTCCTCCCTGCGGTATTGTGGCCAAGATGCGGCCTCCCGACGCCGTCTTTGCCACATGCCGACGACCCTCAGGTATATATTCCTTCAAAACCTGCCTTGCTCTACTGCTCCAGCTCCCTTCGTGTGGATCATTTTCTACTTCCGTCCGCTGTTCCAAAGCCACCTAGACTTCTACTATTATTAGAAGTAAAGCTAGTTCATACAGTCGACTCAAAGCGTTGGTTCAAACAGGGAAGAAAGTGGGAAAGTTGTAGCATTAATCTAGGACTTGGTTCTAAGAGGAAACGGGGGAAAGTAGTAATATATGCCACTGCTTAAATAACCGTATTTTGTATTTGCGCAAACATGGATGTCTGTCTCCATATCGTTTCGGGATGTCTATCTCCGTACCGTTTCTATCCGCGCAATCAAAAGCACACACCTCAGTTTTAGTACAACTGCGCAAAATGAGATGGCTATCCCTCGTTGTCGTCGTCTAACCTCCCGTCTTCAAGGTATCCCTACATTGGTAGTAACTAAGGTAGAATGACCAACCCAATCTAAAATAAGTTGATTCGTACGTTTTACTTCCTGATTGCAGTGCAGGGACGAGCAAAAACAACTGCATCCTAGTCCGGAATGCACTTTCTACCAGTTCATCCATGGACCGAGGACTAGCTGGCACGGCTGCACGACGGTTTTTTGGACAGGTGCACGGACAAGAGGCATTGTGGTCTGCTTATTTCTGCAAATAGTGGTGCTTAAATTTAGTGGAATGCACAAGCATTTCAGCTGGTCAGTACACTGCATGGTTCAGTTCAGCATTCCAGCTGAGACCACAATTATAATCGGTTATTCTGGAATGAGAGAACCTAACCCTGGATGGTGGCAACAAGAAAAAACCAGAGTGAACTCCAGGAAATTTAAGCCTGCCGGGAGACCCTTTGCTCAGAGAAGCCTTGCTTGTTTTTTCCTGATTTGTAAACATTCTCACAACTTTGTCTTTTGCTGTGAACTAGTATATGTTTGTTATGTTCTATGAATCATTGAGATGTATAGAATTGCTTAATTTATGCTTTTCAAGTTTTTTATGAAGACGAGTTTAATGTGATTGTTCCACATGAGCGCTGGACTAGCGTGTGAATGTTTGGAATTTATTACATTGTGGCCTCAATTAACTGCATGAACCACTGTAACAAGATACATAATTGCTTATATGTCAGACAGCAGATTGTTGATTGTTACCTGGTCGATAGCCTAGTGTTGAAGCGAGTTGAGCCAATGTGCCATGTTTTGCACTACTGCTTACAAGTGGGGTAGCACCAACAGTGTTTACAAGTACTTATGTATACGTCGGCGCATGGTTCTCGAACGAGTGCTCTATTTCATCAAAACACACACTGCTCGTATGATAAAATGTGACAACTTATGTCTTACCATGCCATATTCATGAAAAAACTAGTGAGGACGCATCTGTTTTGGCAAAAATTACGATGGTTCTCACATGATTCACGGGCACACAAAAGTAGCAGCAGTTCCCATAGACGGATTCAAACAGATTACTAGCCCCAGAGGGGTCGATAATAGGCAAGGTTTGGATAATTAGACACAATCCAAACTACTATTAAACACTAGCTGGGGCAACTATTTCATGCCTCGATCTAATTTGGGCTGGACACAAGACGGACCTTGCCATGAACATCATCGAGGACGTCCCGCAGTAGCTCAATCCTACGAACCTTCATGAAGACAACCTTGTGGCCTTGCCACTGATAAACTTGTTTGTGTAGGCATGCCACGTCATCTTCCTGCGTAAGCTTGACAAGAACAGTATGCCTCACAAATGAAGGAGTAGCTTTGAACTTCTTGTGCTTCAGTACACCCTGGACAACACGCCTGACAACAGTGAGGCTGGAATACAACTCTCCATTGGTATAACCGCAAATGGCTTCCAGGATCCAACAGCCTAAGAACTCTGTTTTCCAGTGCGTATATTCAGGTCGTCCGCCTCATAGCGAGTGACATGTACAACCACACAATCCTTGTCTGCATCAGGGCTCTAATTGAAACAGAAACAAATTCTGAATTACTTTTCAGTATAAGAAACACAAGTTATTTAAACCACTATGTATAGCATGGCATCGAAGCTAATAAAATTTTGCATTATTAATCACCACATACTACCTTTTCTAAAAAAATCACCACATACTTAGATGAAAAAACACAATCGAGATCGGCAAAGAAGGAAATCACCTTGGGCAGCTCAGCGGGGGGGACACATCCTCGAAGGGGGAAACCTGCTCCTGCAGTGCCACGGGGGCTGTAACCTCAAACGGGGCGTTGACCATCTCACTAGTGGCCGTGAGCGTATCTGGGGTCGGCTTGGTGGTTGCCTCCATCTTCTTGGAGCTCTCTGTCTCGTGGGGATCATCCTCCCGCGTCTGCTCCAATATCGGCAGATCTTTGCCTGGTTCTCCTTGGTACATCATGAAACTGACGAATACTAGGAGACCACTGAAAGGAAAACACAATCGCAATGACAATGAAACAAAAAAGAGAGTGAGGATATGTTACTACTTTGCAAAAGTTCTTTTTTTTCTCTGAACGAAAATATACCAACATCACAGATCCGCTTACCTTCCCTTCGTTCGGAGAGAAGAACAGTGGCAGATGCGAGTGTTGCCTTTCTTGAAGATGGTGAGAGAGAAGGGGATTCATCAAAGAGTGAAATGATGGTTGCTTCGTCCTTCAAACTTAGACTGCGGGGAGGTGGGGTTTTGTGATACGACGGCTCGTTACTGCCGCACTACGACCGGGGTGACTCTCCGCCTGCATACTACCTTCTAATTTGGTGGGTGGCATTTGGGCCCGCGCGCTGCATGGCCCGCATGTCGGTGAACAAAAGTATAACGGCATTCAGTAGAGGGAGACGTTTCAATGACCTAGGAGGAGCTAGAAGCGGTAGAGTGTCTTCACTGTAGTAGTAGTAGTAATTGTTTTTCTGGGTAGCTGTAGAGTGTCTCCACTGTACTAGTAGTAACTGTTTTTTTGGGCCCAAGACAAAACAGCCCATCCACACTAGTAAATAGTAAAATCAATTCAAAAGCCCATATGTTTACTGAATTGATGGATGGGTATGTCGAAGAGCAAAAAAAGGAGTTTCAAGTGGGCAAAAGAGCTTCTGAACATGCCGGGCTTCTATTTACAACATATTGTGGTCATAATCCAGTAAATTTTACGACACAGGATGTTCATTCTATGAACCTGACCGATCCATTTGACTGTGACTGCCGAAAACAGTGCTGGAGTTAGATGATGTTGTTGCAGTTTTCAAGCCAGCCGCGCTCTGAGCTCAAAAGACTCATCTGGAAGACCTGGGCAACGCGGCAAGTGAAGTTCTTCTGCTGGCTATTGCATCACAACCGGCTATGGTGCAACGATCGGTTGCAACGACGGGGCTGGGAAAACGCCTACTTCTGTCAACTCTGCAATCAGAACCTTGAGTCGTCGGTGCACCTCTTCTGGGAGTGCACGGTCGCCAGAGAGGTATGGCAACGTGCAGCGCAATGGAAGGGATGTGCCGCCCTGTGCCCTGAAGACTGGTCACCACGCGGCGCGACCATGGAGATGGTGGCCATGATCGCGAGCAAGACGGAGCCGGGCCACCGGCGAGGGATACTGTCGCTCACCGCCCTAATTCTCTTGGCGCATTTGGCTGGAGCGTAACTGCACCTTCAAGAGGAAACAATCAAGCGTCAGCGACATCATCGCCTCGATCAGATGTGACCTGGAGCAATGGCGCCTTGCTGGCACGACCTGTTTAGCGACCCCTTTCGGGGATCCAACGTAAGACATAAGCATTTTTTGATCGTCAGGCTAGCTTTTCGGCTGCTCTAGTCGCTAGCCTGAATTTTTGTTTTCATCTCTCTGCTGCTGACCGCACTCTCGATCAGTTAGCCCTTTTTTATTGGAAAACGATTGGAGCCGGTGCGCCGGCCGAACTTTGCGCCGGCTCGCGGGCCACGCTGGCTCACACGAACACGCAAACAACCACCCCGCGTGAGACGTGTATATGATGGGTCTCGCATGACTTTTCCTCTTCTTCCTCCTCCAGCCCATCCATCGCAGCTCTGCTCCTCTACACAGCCTTCCCAGGCTGCTCGCAACCTCCAGAAGCTCTCATCGGCGGCGAGTGCTCGCGTGCGACGGCGCGCAACACCGCCCCTCCTTCATGGCCGGCGAGCCCCTCTGCCATCCTCCTCCTCAATTTGTATCCCCGCTAGCTCCCCGCGGCCATGGCCGTCTACACCCCTCGGATCTCAGCCTTGGCCTCCGCCCAACTACAACTTCGAGTCCCCGCCGGTGAAGCTACGGAAGCATCTATCGGGGTGCTGCAACCAGAGCTGTAAGCCTACAACCACAAGGCACACGCTGGACGGCAAGGACGGGGCGGTGCTGCTCCTAGCAAAAAACTAATGTCGCAATTTTTGCTAAATGCTTCAACCGGCATAACATTTTGCTACAACCGACATCGCATTTTGCTACAACCGTCGTCACGTTTTGCTACAACACATAGCCGGTGTCGCAGTTTTGCTACAACTAGCGTCACTTTTTGCTACATCCGGCATCACGTTTTGCTGCATCCATCACGACCGAGTTATGACCCGCGACGGCGGCGATGACAATTTTGCGGCAAGCGTCGTAGTTTTTTGCTACAACCGACAGCACGTTTTGCGACATCCATTCTTTTTCTAGAACGCAATGGCTGCTACGTGCAACGACGAGCTACAAACGGCGACGACGGTGACAGACTTTTTTGCTGCAACCGTTTTCCCCGTTTGCTACCACCGTGCAATAGAAAGCTGCAACGGGCGCCATGGGAGCCACATGCCAGCGGCAACGGCAAACGTCGAGCTGCAACCGGCGGCAACAAGAGCTGCATCCAGCGGAGCTGCAACCGGCGACTGGTGTTGCCGGAGCCACGGCCATCACCAGCGACGCGGAGCTGCAACCCACAGGCGAAGTTTTTGCTGCATGCGTGGATCTGGACGATGGCGACCGGCGGCGAGTGCGGCATCCAGCAGCACGGGAGTGGCGGAGAGAGGGGTTGTAGATGAGGGGGTAGCGGCCGGCGGGCCAGGGGCAGCCAGGAGACAGGGAGCCGCGCTCGCGCTGCGCGCGGAGAGGATGAAGGAGAGAGAGAAGTCAACGCACAGATCGGACGGTTGCTCGCTGGATCGGGTGGCTGGGGTTGGACCGGCCGAACCGTTTCGGCCGGTGCGCCGGCGCCTAACTTTTTTTATTCTCCCCTCTGCTAAATCAATGATAAGCCAGGCAATCTGGATCTTTCAAAAAAAAAGTTTCTCAAAAAGAAAATAAGAAAAATGCACCTCTTCCTGCATTTGAATCACGACCATAACGAAAATTACAAATTGGGTTGCGCACACGATTCGGTGCCGCTTCGCAGTGGGTCTGATAGAAAAGCGCCTGAAACTGCTCTTCTGGACCCGATGCGAGCATTCAGAAAAGTCTCGGTTTTGATCTCTTCATCGTCAGTGCACACTTTCCCTCGTCACTCCCTCACATGCGAGGTTGGCAGCCGCTCCAGAAGCTTCTAGAAGCCGCCGCGGACTCCTCCAGCCCCCTTGCCGCCGCGCGCCTCCACGCCCACCTCCTCCGCTCGGGCCACCTCCACTCCTCCCACCACCTCACCTCTCGTGTCCTCGCGTCCTACCCTCCCGCCCTCGCTCGCCACCTGTTCGATGAAATCCCCGCCCCGACCCCGCGCCTTGCCAATGCGCTCCTCCGCGCCCGCGTCCGGGCGGGCCAGTGGCGCGACGTGCTCCTCCTCTTCCCGCGCCTCCGCGTCCGCCCGGACGCCTTCACGCTGTCCCTCCTGCTCAAGTCCTGCGCCATGCTCCCCTCCCTCGCCCACGGCCGCGCCGTGCACGCGCTCGCCGTCCGATCCTGCGCCGCGTACACCGACGCCTTCGTGGCCGCTGCGCTTGTGCAGATGTACGCGAAGTGCGGCGACATGGTTGGCTCAATCAACGCCTTCAACGCGTTCGAGGAACCAGACATCGTCCTCCGGACTTCCGTGGTGACTGGGTACGAGCAGAACGGGATGGCACAGGAGGCACTGGAGTTCTTTGCAAGGAGTGTGATTGGCCAGGGTTTCATGCCGAGTCCAGTCACTCTTGTGAGCGTGATCTCGGCAGCGGCGCAGTTGAGGGATGCCCGAAATGGGCAGGCCTGCCATGCATATGTTCTCAAGAATGACTTGGAGTACGACTTGGTTCTGGTGAATGCTATTCTTGGGCTTTACATGCGGATTGGAGCTGTGCAATCTGCAAGGAGGTTATTCGACGGAATGATGGAGAGAGACGTGGTCACATGGAGCTGTATGGTCACAGGATATGTGCAATCTGGACACACCTCTGAAGCGTTGAGCTTATATAAGAAAATGGTTGCGGCAGGAGTGAAGCCAAATGCAGTTACCGTGGTGAGTGTTCTGCAGGCCTGTTCGCTTGCTCTGGATGTTGAAGAAGGCAAGAGGTTGCATGACATTGCTGTCAAGATAGGTTGCGAACTTGAGATGACAGTTGCAACTGCGCTGGTTGATATGTACATGAAGTGCTCGTGCCAGGAGAAGGCAATGCAGTTATTTCTTCGGATGCCAAAGAAAGATGCAGTTGCTTGGGCAGCGGTCATCAGTGGTCTTACCCAAAATGGTCTCCCTGATGAGTCGATGAGAGTCTTCAAGTGCATGTTGTTGGATGGTCCTGTCCCTGACGCTGTCACTATGGTGAAGGTACTTGCTGCATGCTCAGAATCTGGTGTTATGAATCAAGCCTTTTGTCTCCATGGCTATTTGATTAACACTGGTTTCTGTGATAAGAAGTTTGTGGCAGCTGCACTTGTGGATTTGTATTCTAAATGTGGAAACTTGGGTAGCGCTGTCAGGGTATTTGAAAGTGCCACTGAGAAGGATATTGTGCTGTGGAGCTCAATGATCTCAGGTTATGGAGTCCATGGCCTTGGGCAGCAAGCTGTTGCCTTGTACCAAAGGATGGTTGCTTCTTCAGTTAAACCTAATAGCCTGACATTTGTATCTGTGTTATCGGCATGCAGCCACTCTGGACTAGTGCAGGAAGGAAAGTCCATTTTTAAAAGCATGACCCGAGTCTATGGAATCATGCCAAATGCAGAGCATCGTAGTGCCATGGTTGATCTCCTTGGCCGGGCCGGTGAATTGCAAGAGGCAGCGAAGCTCCTTCATGAAACAGGTGGGAGAGCTGATGCTCATACTTGGTGTGCCTTGCTTGCTGCCTGCAGAGAACACCGTGACACAGAGATGAGTGGTGTGGTAGCTGCCAAACTACTCAAGCTGGATTCTGATCATGTTGGCTACTACAATCTCTTGACTAATATATATGCTTTTGATGAAAAGTGGGACAATGTAAAAGAGACTAGGGACATTATCAGAGACAGAGGTTTGAAAAAAGTGCCTGGCTGCAGTGCAGTAGAGATCAATAATGCAATGCACACATTCACAGCTGGGGAGAGGTCACACCAAGATTGGGAGAAGATCTCTACATTGCTCTGGGAGTTGTCACGAAAGTTGAGAGGGGATGATTGTTTCTTTCAGTTGGACGGTCACTTGGTGTTTGAAGATTTCTGATCTTCTCTGAGCTGAAACATGATCTTTCAATACACTTCACTTGGTGGTGAGTTCCTAGAAGAAAGTAACAACAAAATAGCATATGCAAGGTAATAATTCATCTTATAATGAGAAAAGTAGCACAGCTTAGTTTTGCACTAATTGTAAAATTGTATATGTAGGACAGACACTTCCAAGAAGTGTATAGCTGTAGTCCCCTTCATTTAACAATCAGTCAATCAGCTATGTATGTGTTGTAGATTTAACTTTATGGTCAGAGCATGGCTACCTTTTTCCATAATTAAAGAAGCGCGTTGACCTGATGTCAACACAAATGCCCTGAACTAACCACTGGTTGTAGGTAGTTTCATGTTGGAGAATGCGTTTGTTCAGGTCTGCTCAGGACTCATGATATGTGAGCTGTTAGTGCTCTCTCGTAGTCGGAAGTCATTATGCATTTGTTCTCTGGAGATAATGAGTTTCATGCATTGAACCTCCAATGCTTTTGCAGAGTAAATTCATCTACAGTTCACTGCAGCTTGCACTGTTTGACCGGTTCTAAAAGTTGTTTCAAGTAGAAAGTTGATTGATATGTTATTGTGCTCTGTGTAGGGCAATATACTTATATATGCCACATAATGGCACGATTGCAAGCCAGTGCTTGTCTCTTTCTCCTATGTGTGGTATGCAGGCAGCGATTAGCAGGTACAGAAACCAGTTATGAAGTTACTCTTTCTGCGGGCCTATCCGCTTGTTTCATTCTGAGTGTGGTTAAGAGTAGCATGATGCGGTTGAATTAACCTAGCCAGTCTGTGTGGACTACATCAGCACTGCCTTGCATTTGTTATCTTTTGTAGTGTTTTTTTGAATCGCTCTGAACACCTGGATGAATTTATTATTACCATAACAAAGGTGGAACTATGACAATGTTTGCGTCTAATTGCCTTGGCCGCATTGGTTTATGATGTATAGTCTCGGTCTCACCGGTCAGTTACCTGCACGCCGCTGATTTCTTTGAGCCATGGTGACACTTATCTGTGTGTTTTATCCGTTTTTCTGCTATGTGGCCAAAGAAGCTTACTTATCGGACGTCACAGAAATGAGGAGCTATGGGCTATGGCAGCATTATCAGTCAGTTGCACCTAGTATTCAATCTGCAGACACATGCTCCCTCAGTTTGAACTAAAACCACAACAAGAATTATGGGACGGAGAAACAATTTAGGATGGCCAAGCTGATGTGTGCCAGTTCAATACTTCTTGCAGCTGTCAAGAGCCACACAAGCTTATCTCATAAGGGTTGTTTACGATATTGATATATGGCTTGAGATGTGCATGTTACGGCTTGACATTTTGTAGTTACCCCAGACTTGAACAAAGAACTCCTGGCCTAACACTCTACTGAAGCAAATCTACAAACATGGTGCGCCGGTACTATGGACGCCCCTGTTGTCACCCAAGGAAATTAGCATACTTCTTGATAAAGACCGAACCTCGAGGCGAGATCCGATCCGTTGTTGCGGCCCGATCTTTCACGACACTCCACCTTCAGCAGCAGTAGCCTCTCACCCGTGCACGCGATATGCACGAAATAGAGGGTTTGAACCTTATGGCCCAGCACGAGAAAATCAATCTCGACGATGATACTCACGCGCAAAAACAATTTCTACAAAGAAATCGCAACACAGAGGTTTTCTAAAGATCCCCCTAAAACTTGATACGGGTGTCTACCCTTGAAAACACATCATGTCTATTTTATCAAATAACCTGCTTTACAATGAACACATCATGGCTTTATATATTAGCCAATCCATCTAACTTGAGCAACAAACCGAACTATTCATCAATTGATATCTCTCACGGCTAAACATAAAAGGAAACTAATTCTGTTGTAGGTTCGTGCGTCTTCTCTGATTGCATGGCAGGTGGACCCCATCCAATTTCCTTTAAGGAAAGAAGACTCCATGCGCTGCATCTTCTACATGTTCCTCCCTGATACGTCTCTTTGCCTGGCAAGAATAAATATAAAAATCTAAATTGCATTGATTTTCTTTTAAACCAGCGTACAACGCCTCTATATCTCCGATTAGAATATTCCCTTGTAAACTCATCCATACGTACAACCTTGTGGCCTGAGTATGCACGGCTCAAGGACCGATGAGATCCATGCAAGTAGTACTCACGTTGTAGTTTTCCATTACCATATAACTCAGTTCGTTTCTTATCTCCCGGGACCAAATCAAGAAATACACCGTAATTGCATGCGCTCAGAACAAAACAAGAATGATTGTTCAATGATTTGACCACCGATCCATCTTCACTCAACTGAAAATAATTAGGAGCGTAGATATTTCGCTGTATTGATCCCTCGACATCACTAGCATCAACGTCCGTATCACTTCTTCCTTCCTGCTCTGGTGTTCCAAGACAGTTTCAGGGAAGCTGATGCTCATAGGGCTGTTAATTTGTATCAAATGTACAAATTGGCTTGTATTGGAATCTTGACTTTCGGGCCTCAAATTTAATTGATCGATCAACCTTGAAAACCTATGAGCACTGTGCTTGTGAACATCTTAGCCTACTCCAAACAAGCCTATAAATCTTAGGCAGCAGCGAGTCGCAAACTTAATTGATCGAACCACAGCAACGTGTGAAGTTATGCAACACGGAACATTGTCCAGTACAACACTTGAAACATAAGGGGGTGATTACCCCCCAAAAAAGAAACACAAGGGGATGCAAACATCGATCCAAACAAACGATGTGAACAAAAGCAAAGGAAAAGAAACAGCAGCAGATCATGCATGAAACCACACAGGGAGCAAGCAAGAAAAAGGCAATCACTTCTACGTAGTCCTCGCACTCGTCAATGCGTATTAGCAAACCACTAACGCATGCATGGGGGCGTTGACACGATGCTTCGCCTCGTTCAGATGGCAGCAGAGGAGCCATGGTGATGGTGGGTGGCGCCGGTGATCATGCCGCTCCACAGGCCGAGCCCGCCCAGGGAGCTGATGGAGGTCTCTGTCGGCGCGCGGCTCGCCTCGCCGCACCACTCCAGCGACAGCAGCCTCTCCGCCTGCGGCTTCATCTCGGCAACGACACTGTCACGCTCAGCCCGCGACGTCGCGCCACCAAATGGAAGCGCAAGGTGCTCGCCAAGCCCGGCTGCATACCGGAGCGCGTTCAGTGCGTGGTACTCCGCGCCGCCACCGCCGCTTCCGTTGGCAATGCCCATCATGCCTGGCCCGGTGAAGTGAGCCTCAGAGTTCGCGCTCTCAAAGCCGCCGGAGCCCGAGAGGATGTGGTCGTACTTCCAGTCGAAGAGCCCGAGGCTGCAAAGCGGGTCGGCGGCCGAGACCGCCGGCGGCTGCATCCCGGAGAAGGACAGGTGGAGTCCGGTCTCTGCCATGTGTCGCCCGTGGTGAAGCTGCTGCATCATCGAAATCGGCGGCGTGATGGCGGCGGCAGCAGAGGGCTTCTTGGCGGCGCTGGCGCGCTTGTTCTTGCGGCAGCCGCCGCCGACGGGGACGTTGCGGAGGGAGCCGCCCTTGGTCCAGTAGCGGCGGCACGTCTTGCAGAAGTAGCGCGGCTGGGAGAGGCTGTAGTTGTTGTAGTAGCAGAACTTGGTGTGCGTGGAGTCGCAGCGCGGGCACTTGAGCGGCTGGTCGTGCTGCGGGCGCAGCCGCCGGTCCGCCGCCTGCTGGGCCTGCATCGGCTCCGGGCACGCGATGATCAGCTCCTCCGACGGCGACGACGACCCCATCCCGCCCTGGTCCTCGGGAACGATGCCCTGAAAGCAAAAGGCACACACCAGATCAACGTCAGCACGTTGTCGCAGTGTGATCTGTAATCATCATTAGCTGTGGCATGTGACAGAAGAATGGAAGCCTCGGAATGCGCGAAAGCGTCTTGGCCAAGCTGCTAGCTGCATGCATGCATGGTCCCATGCATGTCGCAGCAAACTGCATGCAGACCAAGCTAGGGTTTCTCAAAGGGTAAAGCTTGCGACACCCATGGCGCTTCATGATGGAAGCATCAAGTAGGTCCAAGTTCTAGATCGATCTGGGGCCGATCCTATGGTATACGTACTTTTAGACTCAGACTGATCACTTGCTTTCCATCACATGCAAAAGTAACAAGGGGTGTGTAGATTTCTTGAGGGCCATACGTAGTGTACTTGGCGACTTGGTCTTGATCTCTCCACCATTCTCCATGCATTTCTCATGATTACTCGCAACTCTAGATCCTTAAGAGTGATCATAGTCTAGCTTGTTCCTAGTTATACATATACAGTTAATTTATGTCAAATATACAATGTTTTATGCAGAGTTGCAGACTGTATGCATTGGTGTGTTGTGCCCTAGCTATCATCCCATCCGAGCTTAATTCAACGACATGAATGTTACTCCTCCCATTCGTAGTGGATACAGATTTTTTTAGAGGAACATTGAACAAGTTTATAAACAAAACTACATATATTGAATACAAATATATATCGTTAGATACATCCTGAGACACTTTTGTTATGTTAGGTGTTGCAGATATATATGGATGATTTTTCTCTGTAGACTTGGTCCACTCTAAAAAAAACAATATGCAATACATTATGGAACATAAGTAGCATGAGAGTTATCCACAGAGTTCAAGCCAAGTCTCCTTAAAAAAGGCTATTCTACTCATAATGTACTATTGTGCTAAATCTGCCTCCGCTCCAAATGCCGTTGTTTCTCCGCATTAACATTTTTACCTTTCAAGGAGAGGCAGAATTTATGTCATGTTCAAAAGTTAAAGTGAAACTTATCAGATGATCAAGTTGTACTTGTTTGAATCTCTTTATCTTGTCGTTGCTTTTGCTTGCAATACATGTGGGTCTCTGGTTAGCTAGTCGATAGCTACCATTCACTTTTCACAGTTTCTTAAAATGGACACGCACTAAAACTACTAATGTCTGGTAGAATGCCCGCTTTTGTTGCATCTTTTGCTTGTTTTCCTTTTAAAGTTTCTTTGTGTAACAAAGCTATGGAAACAAAATGTTTAGTGTGTCTTAAAATGTGGTATTTACACTGGTGAGAAATATCCATTCATGGTCCAAAGCTGAAACAACCGGATGCTGTTTACATGGATGATGGAACAGTGCATATTTCTCACACATATCTCCTACAGTAAATTTGGTCAGCTCACGTAGATACTACGCATCTCACAAATTAACTAGGGTCTGTCTAAACAAATTAACTAGGGTGGTATCCAATAAAATCTTGTTTCCCCCTCACCCTTCCACAAATCTCAATGCAGAGACATCAGACTGTTTAGGGTGTCGACTTAGACGTAATTAAGAATATCTGAAGCGACTTAGATTTAGCAAAATCATACTAATAATTAAGTGATGCTCTTACCAGCAGTACATACTCGTGAAAACTGTTCAGGTAAAGGAAAAGTTTTAGAACCTCTGTGAAACAAAAGGTACGAACGAAAGATTTTTTTTTAGAAATACAGACTAACCTTATCAACGAAAACTACATGCGCTACTAGCTAGTATGAATACCACAACTGACTAAGAGAATTTGCATATGTTCGTTCATACTACATGTGATCAACGACGACAGGAATTTTTTTTCAATTCTAGCTAATCAAGTATCAGGATCCAGCTGCCTGTAGATCTGCAGCGCCTAGGTACGTACAGTATCAAATAGGTAGATCTGTGAAGCTATATATTGAGTCATTAATTCTCCTCCAACAGTCTTTATAATTGATTTGGATGCAGAATACACCTACTAGCGTGACGCTTGTTTCTTCCTATGCTGCTAGGTCAATTAATCACAACTTCGATCTCCTGTATATGTAGATCCTACAACGTGTATATGGGTAGACTGGAAAACGAAAGCAGTGGTTATTTTCTGAAGGCTGCACGGTAGCTAGAGTAGCTGCATGTACACACCAGCGTATGTGAACACGGTCTCATCTCAAGATGAGGAGATGGAGACAAAAATCACGTTGATCGCGCAAAGCCAAATCAAACCAAGTGCTAGTTGATCACGCAAATCAAAACAAAGTGCTTGTTAATTACAAGCACGATAGGTGTACATATATATGTGGGTGACATACCTTGAGCCAGTCGGAGTCCATGCAGAAATGCATCGGATGAGCTGCGCCTGCCATCATCGATCGCCCGGGCTTCCCAATCAAGCAGTCAAGGCACCCCAAAGATGCGGCAACCTCACTGCCAGCCGCTATCTATGCACGTAGCCCCGGCAAATCGAAGATCCAGCAGCAACTCAAACCTAGATACGATCGATGGTCTACACCTACTGCACACGCACGCGGCCTGCTTGTTCTCGTTTCGTTATTTGTCGACGGGTTTCAGGGCGATTGGCTAGCTAGCTAAGAGGAGGCGGATTCACCGATTAGTAGCTAGGAAGAACATGAAGATGAAGAGGAGGGCGGGGTGTGGATCGACACATCGATGCTGGACAGGAGAAGAGAAGCTGTGGAGAAGGAAGAGGAGATATGAGGCGGGGAAGCTGGTGGGCTGCGGCGCTACTGGTAGTTGGTGAGAGACGTGGAGGAGGGGGGAGATGTGAATAAGAAGGGAGCGAAAAGCAGCGGAGCCATGGCCAAAGCCCCAGCCGGATGGAGGGCGGACTGGAACGAGCTTGGTGTGGGTAGGCTACTGTGCTGCTGCCTCTGATCGCCAGGGGCTTGGCCTGGCTCGGTGGTGGTGGTGGGGTTGGTTGCATGCGACGCATGTTGCCGGGGGTGTGGTGGGGCGGGCGGGGAGGCCCACCGTGTTGGGGTGGAGTCTGTGTGGAGACATGGCGTGGGGGAAGACGGCCATCTTCTCGTCTCCTCGCCACTGGTGGGCCTGCCTACGCGCGCGGCTCGCATCCCGCGGCGTGTGCGCGTGTCGGTCGGCGGCCTTCATCTTCATGCTAGCGCCTACGGCTGGCTACGTATCCCATCGACCTCACCCGGATCGGTGGGTGGTCCGGTTCACGGTTCACGGCGTTGCTAGCGTGTTTCCGAGGTGAGAATTACGGCGTGGGTACACGAAGCGCCTAGTAGTACAGCTGTGGCAGTCAATTTCGCCGTTTGCCGGGGTGGTTGTTTGTTTGCGTAGCTGCAGCTGGAGCCTAGCTAGGCCCTCATTTTACCGTAGGAAATTGAAATTATATAAGAATAGAAAAGACGCAGTAATTCATGTGTCGCTATAAAGCCTTTTTTCATAATAGATAGGACAGAAAAATTATACTCCTAGTATATATCTATTGTTCATTGTTTTTTATAGCTTACCACTCCTGCCGAATGGATGCAATTTTGATCATTACCTCTGAGCTAATTTTCTTCTTCTTTAAAATACGAAGGATATGAATTATTCCTGTGTAGGAATAGGGACTCATTCCTGCAAACCAAAAGCTCTAAAATATATTTTTTCTACGAGAATCCTATCCTATGGGATTCTTCATATTTCCTGTAAACCAATGAAAGCCTGAAGAGGTGTTCCGGGGTGGTGCAAACGGAAAAACGCAGAAATTTTGGAAGATCGATGAAAGAGGTTAGAGAGATAGAATGTGTTGTATTGGACATAACAAAGGAAAGGCAAAATAAGATTTGATCTAACGTTGATATTCCTATGTAATGGAGAATTTGGCGACTCCAATCCTATGGTCCAAACTCTATAGGGGGCGGGGGAGGGGGGGGGGGATCTACGAACTAGAACCTTCCCAAATTCCTTCAATCCAAAGAGTGAATATTTTAAAACTTTTAAAATCTTTACTATATGCCGGCTATTTGATTTTCATAATTAAGGTCAATGCATGACATTATGTGTGGAGTTAGATTCTGAAAATATCATTATCTCGCGAAAAATTATGGGGGGATCTACGAACTAGAACCTTCCCAAATTCCTTCAATCCAAAGAGTGAATATTTTAAAACTTTTAAAATCTTTACTATATGCCGGTTATTTGTTTTTTCATAATTAAGGTCAATGCAGGACATTATGTGTGGAGTAAGATTATGAAAATAGCATTATTTCGCGAAAAGGAAACTCAAGACTCTTCTAGCTAGGGGCTACCTTGTACTCGGTTTACAAGGAAAATTTGCACTAAGCTAAGATCTTTCTCAAATGAAATTGTACAATACTCCCTCCGTCCCATAATATAAGAACGTTTTGACACTAGTGTCAAAAACGTTCAAACGTTCTTATATTATGGGACGGAGGGAGTAGTATTATTCTTGGTTTTTATGTTTTCCATGTATTGTAGTCGAGGG